>NW_020706577.1:0-1611 GCF_002925995.2 Terrapene triunguis
CCTGGCTGCTGATTACGCGCAGCCAGACACCAGGGCGATTAGAAGAACACACCAGGAAGCGCTGTGCATCAGAGAAGCTTTGAAAACCAGTTTCATGACTGACCAGGCTACAGTGTGAAAATTCTGTTTGTTTCTCCTTTCATGAAAACCAGCCCCCTTTATTGACTCATTCATTCTCTGTAAGCAACCCACCCTCCCCCCAGCTTTCTTTCAAAGGAAATAAAGTCACTATCGTTTAAAAATCATGTACTCTTTATTAAGTGATTATAAACATAGGGAGAGAACCAAGAAGGTAATCTGGGTGAGGTTTGGGAGGAGGATATGAGGGAAGTATAAGGCCACTGCTCAAATTCAATATAATGACAGCCTTTTGGTTGGGCTGTCCACTGGGGTGGAGTGGGAGGGTGCACGGAGCCTCCCCCCCCCGCGTTCTTACACGTCTGGGTGAGGAGGATATGGAACATGGTGAGGGGGGAGGGAGGTTATACAGCGGCTGCAGCGGCACTCTGTCATCCTGCTGCCGTTCCTGAAGCTCCACCAGACTCCGGAGCATGTCCGTTTGGTCACGCAGCAGCCCCAGCGTTGCAGCCTGCCACCTCTCATCTCGAGCGTCCCTTAAGACCTCACGTTCACTGGCATCTTTCCTAAATTTAGATACAGTGTCCTTCCACTCATTCAAATGAGCTCTTTCATTGCGTGTGGATTCCATTATTTCTGTGAACATGTCGTGTCATGTCCTCTTTCTACGACGCCTTATCTGAGAGAGCCTTCGGGACGGAGGAGGGAGGCTTGAAAAATTTGCAGCTGCTGTAGGGAGGGTTGAAAGAAAGGAGTGAATTTTTTAAATTGATACATTTTACAGAACAATACTTATACTCTTTCATGGTGAAAAACACTATTCACATTACATAGCACATGTGATTTCAGTACAAGGTCGCATTTTCCATCTTAATATTGAGTGCCTGTGGCTTTGGTGTTAGAGATCACAGACGCAGGTCCGGGCAACAGAATTCAGCTTGCAGGCAGCCATGGTAAGCCATTGTCTTTCGGCTTCTGCGCCCTCCTTTCCCACATACCAAGCAAAGCCTGTTGACTGCTGCGGTTTTCCTGTTTAACCTTCAGCAGCAGAAAACAAACTAACCCCCCCACCATCCAATTCTCTGGGATGATCGCTGTATCCCTCCCCCCACTGCGTGGCAGGTATCAGGGAAGATCCCTGCAGAAACCAAACTAACCCCCCTGCTCCCTCCCTCCCGCTATGAATTCCCTGGGATGATCAATGTACCCCTCCCCCGACCGCGTGGCTGGTAACAGGGAAGATCCCTGCAGAAACCAAACTAACCCCCCCGCCCCCCCCTCCCGCCATGAATTCCCTGGGATGATCGCTTTACCCCTCCCCCCACCGCGTGGCTGGTATCAGGGAAGATCCCTGCTAGCCAAACGCGAAAAGCTCTGGGCCAATTCCCCCCCCACCCCCGCGCTTGGCTAACTGCAGGGAAGGATTTCTTATCAGTCACTGGCAAACAGCCCAGTAGGAACGGCCACCTCTGTCCCCTTAATTAAGTTCCCGTATTTCAACCAGGTTACCATGAGCGATATCACTCTCCTGAG
>NW_020706578.1:0-1408 GCF_002925995.2 Terrapene triunguis
GCCTGGCTGCTGATTACGCGCAGCCAGACACCAGGGCGATTAGAAGAGCACACCAGGAAGCAGTGTGCATCAGAGAAGCTTTGAAAACCAGTTTCATGACTGGCCAAGCTACAGTGTGAAATTTCTGTTTGTTTCTCCTTCATGAAAACCCGCCCCCTTTATTGACTCATTCTCTGTAAGTAACCCACCCTCCCCCTTCCCCCAGCTTGCTTTCAAACCAAATAAAGTCACTATCATTTAAAAATCATTTATTCTTTATTCATAGATTGTAAAAAGAGGGAGGGATCCCGGGTGGGGTTTGGGAGGAGGGAAGGAAAAGGCCATTAAGAAATGGTTAAAAAAATGACAGCCTTTTGCTTGGGCTGTCCACTGGGGTGGAATGGGAAGGTGTACGGAGCCTCCCCCCCCCGCGTTCTTACACGTCTGGGTGAGGAGGATATGGAACATGGTGAGGGGGGAGGGGGGTTATACAGGGGCTGTAGCGGCACTCTGTGATCCTGCTGCCGTTCCTGAAGCTCCACCAGACGCCGGAGCATGTCTGTTTGCTCTCGCAGTAGCCCCAGCGTTGCTTCCCGACTCCTCTGATCTTCCTGCCGCCACCTCTCATCTCGAGCGTCTCTCCTGTCCTCACGTTGGTCCCTCCTGTCCTCACGTTGGTCCCTCATGTCCTCACGTTGGTCCCTCCTGTCCTCACGTTCACTGGCTTCTTTCCTATACTTTGAAACCGTGTCCTTCCACTCATTCAGATTAGCTCTGTCACTGCGGGTGGATTGCATGATTTCTGCAAACATCTCGTCTCGCGTCTTCTTCTTCCGACGCCTTATCTGTGCTAGCCTTCGGGATGGAGGAGGGAGGCTTGAAGAATTTGCAGCTGCAGGAGGGAGGGAAAAAATGAGAGAATTTTTTAAAAAGATACATTTTGCAGAACAATGCTTATACTCTTTCACGGTGACCAACACTATTCACATTACATAGCACATCTGATTTTGCCTCTTAATATTGAGTGCCTGTGGCTTTGGTGTTAGAGATCACAGACGCAGGTCCGGGAAACAGAATTCAGCTTGCAGGCAGCCATGGTAAGCCATTGTCTTTCGGCTTCTGCGCCCTCCTTTCCCACATACCAAAGCAAAGCCTGTTGACTGCTGCAGTTTTCCTGTTAACCTTCAGCAGCAGAAAACAAACTAACCCCCCCACCATCCAATTCTCTGGGATGATCGCTGTATCCCTCCCCCCACTGCGTGGCAGGTATCAGGGAAGATCCCTGCAGAAACCAAACTAACCCCCCTGCTCCCTCCCTCCCGCTATGAATTCCCTGGGATGATCAATGTACCCCTCCCCCGACCGCGTGGCTGGTAACAGGGAAGATCCCTGCTAGCCAAACGCGAAAAGCTCTGGGCCAATCCCCCCC
>NW_020706579.1:0-2190 GCF_002925995.2 Terrapene triunguis
TAACCCCTCTTCGGCGATCGCTTACCTTATCCAGGGACTCTAACCCCGAAGACCTGGATCCTACTCAACGGGTAGGTGGACGTTGCTGGGTTTCTACGGGCTTCAGCTGGTTCACAGGACTCGCCTTATCGCCGATGCAGGGATCAGGTTACCGGGCAAGGCTCCTCGAAGCCGGAGGATGCGCGCTGCGTTGCTTCAGAGTCTGATCCTGCACCGGAGAGTCAGATGAGTCCCGGCGGAGTCGCCAAATTTGTCGGGGACTTTTTAACCCAGACGGCACGGTTCGTTGTCTGACCGCAGAGTGAGAGACAGGCAACACCAGCAAGGTCCAATACAAGCTCTTTATTGAAGAGTGCACACAACAATAGAGAGCGGCCCGTCTCCAGAGAGAACCAGCCACGATTACAATAACTAGTGAGATTATATAGACAGTTCCGTCGCGTCATAATTAAGCAACCCCAAACCCCCCTTTTCTAGTTAAGTTTCTAATATTCATGCATATCTATCTTCTTTGACAGTACAAACAGTTCATGATGCCTCAGCAGCTTCTTATCAGCTTTTTCGTTACGTATCAGAGGCTGAGAGAAAAGAGGGAGTTACGTACAGATAAAAAACAGAAACAGGGAGTGGGGACTTCGAGTCTTCATCTGTTCAAACAAATTGTTCCTGGTACATTTGATACAAGAATGCGGCCCCCACCTCCTATCTTATCCCCTGCAGCTTAAGCAAGCATGCCCTCAGGTCTTACAGAGAGGCAGGAATGGCCTAGCAACTACTGTTAGCCTAACTTTGGCTAAGCTGGCCAAACAACCTGTTCTATACTCCATATTTTTGGGCCTAACAATCCCCCCTTTGTCCCTGGAGTACCTTGGAGGGACTCCTGGGACAACTAACTGCCATGAGTGGTGAGCTTGGGGTTGGTTACTTTTGGACGGAACACACCTTGGTGCCCATCCAACATCCAACCTTTATTATTACATACAAGGCCAGTAGGCCGCATATAATTACAACAGCGCTTCGGAGTACATTATGGAGCCAACCACCTATATCTGGAATCCAATTGAACAGGTTACTCCACCAGGACTCAATCCGCTTTCCTTCATGGTTCTTTGCTACCTCCATAAGGTGGTTTGCCCTTTCCCAAGTGGCATTATAAACGTCTGGGACATACACACAGCATTCCTGTCCAATTAATGCACACGTTCCTCCCTGAGAAGCTAGTAATATATCCAATGCCAGGCGGTTTTGGAGTACCATTTGCCTTAGTTTTCGCTGTTCAGCTGCCAAGTCCACCAAGGCTTTTGGCGGTAGTCTAATTTCCCAGATGTCTCGGTGAATTACCCAATTCCACATGCATCCTCCCCATGGACCCGGCAGGATTTGGTATGTGGGAGCCCACACACCCCCAACCGGTCCATATGCTTGGAAGGAGCATTGAGAACGTCCGCACTTCCACCCAGAAAGTCTCCAAGTATGTCTCCATGGCCACAGATCAGATGGTACTCCTGATGTGTCTGTAAGGGCAGTGGGCCAAGCCTGAACATGCTAGATCCCACTGCAATGCCTTCCCAGCCTCAGTGATATTCAATACCATCTCTGTCAGCAACTTCTGGGTCATAGAACTAAGGGCGGAGATAACATGTAACTCACCAATTCCAGCCTGTACCTGGGTTAGCTGTGCCCCAATTTCTCATCATGTTTTTGGATCTTAAAAATATTTCAAACTGCTGCTGTACTATTGGCCCCATCCCATAGGGATCCGGTCAAGTCTCTCTTCTTTCTAGAGGAAATAACCCAAACCCTCTGTTGTGCTAATCTAATGGCAGCCCCCTTTGAGCAATTTGGGTATGTAGAGGTAATTTGGAAACTGGATAAGGGTAATGAAAATTTAACAGTCCCTAGTGTAGTGTTAATCACAGTTCATTGATATCCTAATACATTTTTTTGGTGTAGTACTATACCACATTCCCAAGCATGGGTCCCACAAGTTTTTTTTTCCTGCCAGTGTATAATTCTTTGTTTCTTCACCAGGGTCAGTTCTTAATGTCTCTTGTAGGCAGGAATTCCTGGACTTTGGTGGTTTCACTGGAGCGAGTGTTCCTTCTTCTCTTTTTCTGAAACAGTGTGGTTTAGCATCATACAGGGGAGAGGTTACTAGCACATCACCTTGTCTTTTTTTTTTTTTTTTTT
>NW_020706579.1:2290-4192 GCF_002925995.2 Terrapene triunguis
AGGGGAGAGGTTACTAGCACATCACCTTGTCTTTTTTTTTTTTCTTTTTCCTGCTGTCCAGAAGGCACAGCAGAGTTAGAAGGAGGAATAGGCTGATCATCAGTTGGAGAGTCCTCCCGAGGTGGAGGGGTCTTTTTACAGTGAGAAGCATGGGTCCAGGTAGGCAGTCCTTGGCACTTCACAGCAGTGTTGGTGGTTAACAGGACTTGGAAAGGGCCTTTCCAGCATGGAGTCAAAGCAGTCTTTTGTTGATGGACTTTACGTAGACTCAGTCTCCTGGTTTCAATGAATGGCAGGGCTGCTACGGTCTTTGAGTAGTGCTTCTTTACCTGTGAGAAAAAAACCTAACACATTTCATTAATGCTTGGCCGTGTTTTGCAGATTTCAGTTGCTTGGGCACATTCAGGCCCCCCCTTTTTGTGGCTGTCAGCCAGGTCTTATCTTTGAACTGAGCTTGCTAGCTATTTTTTCCTCAATTAACTCATTCCGTGCTTTTTCCTCTTCTCCCTTTCTCGGCTTCTTTTAACCTACAAAGGAAACTTTCACTTTTCACTTATACACTTTTTTACATTAGTCTTATTATTTAAGGTATGCCATGTACACTCTTCCAGTAAAATAACTTTATTACAGAGCTTTGGAGCAACAAACCGGGACAAGCACACCCACTTTTGAGGAGTCCACTCAGTACAACCTCTGGCATCCAATCGCTTTCCTCCCTCCCCAGCCCTCTGGCTAGAAATCTGAGGTAGCCAGAAGGATCCCATGGGCAATATGGGGAGTGGGTTAACCTTCCATGTCCTTGCTTCCAAAGACTGTTGGTGTGCAAATTTTAACAATAATTTTGGCCATAGAAAACAAAAATAATTCCTATTGTACCAGTAAATGCATGGTACGTTGAATGCTGTTCAGCTGGCATCCGTTTTCTCTGATGATTTGAAAGACATTATTTGCTTAAAATATTTCCTTTATATACACATACTCTTGTTGATTTCAGGCAAAACAGAGGAATTACCCCATATTTCCTTGTATTTGTTTTATAGGCAGCCCAGGTTTCAGTGGCTTCTACCTTATTAGTTAGATAATTTGCATTAATACAGATGCTTTCTGGCTTGCTTCCAGATCCAAAGCTATCCACAGCTTAAAGATTCTTACTTTAAAAAAGGACACAATTAACTTTCCCAGACTTTTGATTGCCTTTTACTTCTAATTCCTGCTTTCAAACACACAGTGATCTGAAAAAGACAACACAACCTATATTGGTAGGTTTGCATTTCTTTTACCTCTGCTACAATATACACTGCACATGTTCTGGGGAAAATGCACATTTTCTCCACAATTCAATTTCCACAATGCTAGCCACATTAATTTCTACACAAGGTGTAACTGTTTCTTTTATGCTTACAAAATCTCCATGCACCCACAGCAAAGTGACAGCTCGACCACACAGAGCCAGGGGCACTGTCCTTCTCTCTCTTTACCAGATCTTTTATCTGCTATTTTGTTACCCAAAAACAAATTTAAATCTTTTATTCTTCTGGCTTTGACTACCCTGCTGCAGCCACAACCTTTGGTCTTTATTTAAAACATTTTAAATCTTGTAGCATTAAGTCACCTTAAGGATTAAATGCTAAACACCATATTAAACAACACTAGTTTCCTGTGTCTGGCAAAAGTATTCTCGGTTTTGCAACTTTAAACAATACCAATTCATCTTAAACTTATAAAATACAGATTGTACACAGCAGGAGTGTTCTTCAGCAAATTCGACTAAATTATTCATAGTTGAATAATTCCACTTAAATAACCTCTTGCCTGGATTACTTACAGAAATTCTTACCAAGTTTCACTGCTTAATTCCCTCTAGCAACTATAGAGTTAACTTCTCACTCTCTTTTTTTTTTT
>NW_020706579.1:4292-5192 GCF_002925995.2 Terrapene triunguis
CTCTCTTTTTTTTTTTGTAAATCACTTGCTTGTCTCCCAAAACGACACCCAATCAACTCAGATTTTACCATTCCAATTATTGTCCTGGGGATTTGAAATTGCCATGACTCCTTTTCTTTCACTATGCCTTTAAAGTTTCCAACCTGTTTTCTAATCTATCTGTTGACTGCCCGCTTGGGCCCGATCCTGCTTTTCTTGCTGACCCGTCCACCCTGGGGTCTCCTGCGGCGTCTCTTTCAGAGATTTCAGTCCAGGCCGGCTGCCTGTGGCTTCTTCACAGCGTCCCCAAACCACGCCAGCTCCAGGGTCTCAAAGGCAGACTGTTGGATCTCACTGGACAGTTAAGCTTTGCAAATGTAATCTCAGCACTTGTAACTTGTATTGTCTTTGGTTTGCCTCTGTCTATATTTTTTACAGCCAGCTGGGGCTGAAAGCAGTTTTTCTTTTGGTTTATAGTTATACCATACAAATAAATAATTCATTTGTCCCGGTCTAAGATCAACCAGAATATCCCTGAGGGAATCCATCCTGTCAGCAGAAAAAGTTCCGCACCTTGGCCAGTCCTTAGTCGGGGACAAATGGGTAGTAAAGGAGGGCCACTGAATTTGGCATAAGTTTCTCATCTTAGATTTAGTCAAACCGGTTGTTCCAGAGATTTCCTTCCAATCTCTAAGTACCAGAGACAACGGGGCGTCACCCGGGCACTTACTGCCAAATTGTCCCATTTAGCCTGTAGGGACTCTAACCCCTTTTCCCGGGGACTCTAACCCCTTTCCGGGGACTTTAACCCCTCTTCGGGGACTCTAACCCCTCTCTGGGGACTCTAACCCCTCTTCGGCGATCGCTTACCTTATCCAGGGACTCTAACCCCGAAGACCTGGATCCTACTCAACGGGTAGG
>NW_020706580.1:0-2274 GCF_002925995.2 Terrapene triunguis
GATAGAGAGATATGCACAGCTGTTTGCTCCCCCAGGTATTAATACATACTCTGAGTAAATTACTAAATAAAAAGTGATTTTATTAAATACAGACAGTAGGATTTAAGTGGTTCAAAGTAGTAACAGACAGAACAAAGTAAGTCACAAGCAAAATAAAATAAAATGCGCAAATCTATGCCTAATCAAACTAAATACAGATAATCTCACCCTCAGAGATGCTTCAGTAAGTTTTTTTCTCAGACTGGACACCTTCCAGGCCTGGGCACGATTCTTTCCCCTGGTACAGCTCTTGTTCCAGCTTATGTGTTAGCTAGGGGTTTCTCCATGATGGCTCCTCTCCTTCCCTCTTCTGTTCCACCCCTTTATATATCTTTTGCATAAGGCGGGAACCCTTTGTCTCTCTGGGTTTCCACCCCCCCCTCACTGGAAAAGCACCAGGTTAAAGATGGATTCCAGTTCAGGTGACATGATCACATGTCACTGCAAGACTTCATTACTCACTTGCCAGCACACACATATACAGGAAGACTCACAGGTAAACAGCCATCTGCAGACAATGGGAGTCATCAAGATTCCAAACCATCATTAATGGCCCACACTTTACATAATTACAATAGGCCCTCAGAGTTACATTTTATATTTCTAGTTTTAGATACAAGAGTGGTACATTTATACAAATCAGATGATCATACTCAGTAGATTATGCACTTTGTAATGATACCTTACAAGAGACCTTTTGCACGGAGCATATCCCAGTTGCATTATATTCACTTATTACCGTATTTTCTCTAAATTTATCCCAGTTACATTATATTGACTTATTATTATATTTTTATAAAACCATGTAGACTGCACAACGTCACACCCTCCTCCTGAACTTACTGCCAGAGACTTGGACACTGACCATGGCGGAGGCAGTATACCTAAAATTTGTTTTTGGGCTCCCCTATGGGGCAGACACTCCTGTGTCCCCCAAAAGGGAAAGAGACCCTGATCCAGCTGTAGGCTCACAGCTCCAAGCTATGAGAGACCTTTCGCTGGCCAGCAAAATCCCCTCCCTTTCACTCAGGTTGGGTTTGCTTCCAGCTAGAGTCCTTGGGGTTTGTTTCCACCGCAGCAGTCACCAGGACCCCAACTTCCAGCTCCAGGATACATGTCTCTGTGCACCTCTTCCACTCCATTACAGCCAGGTCATGCTTCTGGGTTTTACTTGCTTTGTCTCTTAAGTCCAGGCTGGTGGGCAGCCTTTTCTTTTCCCAGGTCTGCCTTTTCCCAGGCAAATTGTACATCAATTTCCATTTGTCTTCCCTTGAGACCATCACTTGATGAGCTGGGATGCCACAGAGAACACCCTTCTGCCAGAACAGGCACCCCTCCACTCCTGTCTTGCTAGGTTAGACACTCCAGTCAGCTTCAGCACAGACAGAGGTTGGGCCACACCCATCTGCAGTTCACTGAAACTGAGATTTACTCAGCTCAGGGGCTTCTTAGTTAACAGAGACATTCCCAGCACCCATTGTTCAGTCTTTCTGGGCAATTTGCAACTTGTGTAGTTTTAGCTTCTTTTGATCTTTATTCTTACTTATTTTGCTTTCTTTTCTGTCCCTACTTCCCTTTCCCGAAATAAGCAAACAGAAAATAACAAACCAGTAACCACTTTGTCTGTTCTCCAGCCACCACACTTAAAACTCACTTAAAATCACTACCAGTATCTCAAAGCAATCAGCTGTGCACAGATCCTGCTCGACTACGCCACTGTGACGGGTTGGATCACAGAAACCCCCTTGGGAGCTGCCACCCGATGTGCCAAGACTACCCCTGCTTCTGTTTTCCCTGCCAGTTCAGGACTCCAGCACCCCGTCTTGCTGAGTCAGACACTCCTGTCTGGCTCTAACACAGACCAAGGGTCTGAATCACTTGTCCCAAAGCTGCAAGGTTACCCAAAAACAGCTCACAGGAGTGTGCTTGTCTTTAGCACTCAGATGCCCAACTCCCAATGGGGTCTAAACCCAAATAAATCCGTTTTACCCTGCATAAAGCTTATGCAGGGCAAACTCATAAATTGTTCGCCCTCTATAACACTGATAGAGAGATATGCACAGCTGTTTGCTCCCCCAGGTATTAATACATACTCTGAGTAAATTACTAAATAAAAAGTGATTTTATTAAATACAGACAGTAGGATTTAAGTGGTTCAAAGTAGTAACAGACAGAACAAAGTAAGTCACAAGCAAAATAAAATAAAATGCGCAAATCTATGCCTAATCAAACTAA
>NW_020706581.1:0-6643 GCF_002925995.2 Terrapene triunguis
TTAGGTGTCAGCCAGCCGATTGTTCCCTACAGCCTCAGTGCACGGAGACTGTGGAGAACCTCGGTGCTGCAGATCCCTCTCAGCTTTGGAGAGAGTGTAGCCGCATTGTTAGAAAATCCGGAGGTACCGTTTCCAAATTGATTCCCCCACCTCGGGTAATACCTGCTGATCCGGCACACAAACTATTATGCCAGATGATAAAAGAATTAAATTTAATTAAGAAAACCAAAAAATTGCGACCCGATGAATATAAATCTGAGGATGTTTCCACCGTCCTGTTTAGCATGATATGTAAGGCCCTCGATCTGTGCTCTGTCCTCCACGGGGGCACAATGTTTGCAGCTAAACAGGCAGCCCCAAGCTCTCCTAAAGATGATAATGAGGGGAAGACAGAAAAGGTAGAGCCCATCACTACCTCCCCCTCCCCAAGTCCCTCTCAGAAAATTTTGCCACCCCCATATGAAGCTCCTAAAACTCCTCTGTGTCCAGCTCTGCCAACAGCCCCAGAATTTACTGAATCTGAAACTGTAGCAGAAGCTTTGCCTATTGCGTTAACTAGAACTAAAACAGATGCACAAACAGGCAACACCACGCAGGTTACTGAACTGCGAACACGTACTAAGGCCGAACTTAAAGAGTTTTTAAAGGAAACGCAACGAAAAGCCGATGAGGCACCTATGGTTTGGGTAGGGCGGCTAGCCTTAGAACACGGAGCAGAATGGGTGGACCGTGAGGAGGCTGGCATCTTAGCCAAAACGGCCAATTGGGCACGAGGCTTCCCGGGTCATGCTTTATTAAATAATCGCATTTGGCCACTTACCACCCCGGCAGCTGCCATTTTAGCAATGCAAGGCAGTTTTAAAGGATTGTATATCCCCCCGGGAGCCTTAGTTACTCCACACGATTTAATATGGGCAATCGCAGGAGCTTCCATAGCCCTGTGGGATCCACTACAAACCCCACTTAATTTAACTGTTCAACAGCAATTGGTGGCCACACCCTTTATACATGTTACTGATCCCACCCAAATTCCTGTCTCAGCAGAGGCAGTTGATTTAGCATTAGAAGCTGCCCCTGGAGCTGACACCGGTGCCATGCTGCACTTGCATGCGGCTGCTCGCAGATCCATCTTAACGTTATTTGAAGTAGTTAGTAAAATTAAGTTGTCACTGCCGCCCCCGCCTGTTGTCCTCCCAGTTGATTCGCCACCAAAAGACCCTCCAAAGAGTCAGTTTAATCCCCAAAAATATCCTGAGCGAACTAAAGCTGAACGGGCACGATTTGGCTTCCTTCTTAACAAAGGAATCCCCAAAGAAGCCCTGCGTAAAATGTCAGACCAAGAGCAGCAAAATATAGCCGAACAGCTAGGCTGGAAAAATTGGGAGGACTATGTTAGGTCAAAAAACGAATAGGGGCCGGATGCTGCCCGGCCCAAATTAAAGATCCCACCGATGAACGCCCATACGCCACCCTGTTAGTTAACGGTGACACCCCCACCTCCTTTTTATTAGACACTGGAGCTCAAGTTAGCATTATTGAGCCCAACGTTCCCCACTGTCCTACTGGCTCCTTTATGTTTGTTCAAGGCCTCAATGCAGTACAAGAAAAACCCGTGGTTTGGGTTAAAATTGCCCACGAAAAATACGTAAGAAAAATAAAAGCCTTGTTAGGATCAAAAAATCTGCTAGGTGTCTCAGATATTAAAAAATTTAAACTGCATAATCAAATTCTGCAAGCCCTCCCTATAACCGTAGGCGATCATTCCCCCTATACCCCCGAAGTAGTTAACTCCCAGCCATGGAAATTTTCCCCTATCCCCACAAAATCCGAAGGGCTTCCCCTTATTGAAGCTTTGCTCACTCAGCTTCTAGAAGAGAAAAAGATAGAAAGGGTTACTGCATCCACCTTTCTGTCTGCGGGTTGGGGTATTCCCAAGCCCGGCGATCCCTCTAAATATCGCCTTGTCATTGATTATAGACAAGCTAACAGCCGTGTAAAGCCTATCGCATTTTCCAGCTCTGTCACCATTCCAGAAATACAGCGGCAACTAAGCGATGCAAGTAATCAGTGGGCATGTACTCTTGATTTAAAAGATATGTTTTACCAAATCCCACTCCAGGACACACAAGGAATCTTAAATTTTGCTTTTAAGGGCGTCCAATATAAATGGAAAGTCTGCCCACAGGGGTTCTGTAATTCACCTGCACTTGCATCGTCCCATCTCAATATCACATTACAAAAGGTAAAACCCCTACAGGATGTGTCCGTGTTAGCCTATGTAGATGATATTGTCATTTGTGGGCCCAATCCACAAGCAGTTCAAAGTACCACCCAAATGATAATAGATGCATTAGAAGCAGATGGGTGGCAAATTAACAAAACAAAGAGCCACCTGCAGCCCAGCCAGCAATTCTCATTCTTGGGACTCCATTTCACTCCCACCACTCACACACAAGCCCCAGCCAGCGTATTAGACCCTTGGACAGAAGCCCCTCCAAAAAATAAACGAGAGCTTCAGCAGCTACTAGGTCTCCTTAATTATCACCGCCAATATATTCCAGCGCAATTAATTTCTGACCTAGAAATCCTACAAAGCTCTCTCTCTTCTAAACGCTCCCGAGAAGTGTGGAATGCATCAGCACAAAAAAGCTTAGAGAAGCTAGCTGGCTGGTTCGCCTCTAACCCCCCCCTCGCCCGTTTTAATTCCCAAGAACCCCTTAACATTAATTTGTTTATTACAAAACACCATGTAGGGTTCACTGTATTGCAACATGGTAATGCCATTTACAATTGGGCCCATCGCCTGTCTGGACCCCAGTATAACTATGGTCTGGTGGGAAAAATGCTACTGGCTGCGTCCAGTGCTCGTCACTGGTCCCAAGTCCCTATCCCAGGTACCTTGTCTGGACCACATGTTCATTTAATCCCGTGGCTTACAAGTACCCCTCCACCCGAGTTTCATGGCACTACTCGCACCTGGCAGCTTCTATGTTTCCAGGTTGAGGTAGCTTGGCAGGCATGAACCCTAACTCCCAGCGATAACATCTTAGCCCCCCCATCTCACCAACCGTTATGCATTGAAGCAAAATATGATCCCTGGGTTGTGTCTGACGGGGGCACCTCACCATCCCCTAGGGCGGGAGTTCTTTGTTCCACATGTAATTACTTTAATGTGCAGTTACTGCCCCCCTCCTGCTCCGCACAAGAATGCGAAGTGCAGGGCGTTCTTTTAGCTGCCCAGCATGTTGCTAATGCCCACTCTGCCAACAAGCAAGTTGTTTTAGGTATCGATTCTCAATTTTGTTTAGATATTTTAATTGAGCAAGCCTCTCCCTCAGCTTTTGTTAAAATATGGGACCAAATTTTTACCCTAATTCGTAAATTCTCTCACCCTTGGTTCGTTACACACTGTCCCTCTCATCGACCAGACTCTAACCCCCTGCATTCCAGTCTTGATCAAAGAATGAGAGAGGTCTCCCAAGTTCATATGGCAAATCCCACCCCACAGGCCGACCCGCTGTTGCGCTGGCTCCACGAAGAATGGGGACACTTACCACCCACAAAATTGTACGGCCTGTTATCTGGCTTTTCTAACCAAAAGCCTGACGTTAGCCGCAGTCAGTGCGAGCTCATTGTTCAGTCCTGCTTGCAGTGTGTGCAGGTAAAAACTATGAATCGTCCCCGATATGAGCGCTCTGCATACGCTGCAGAACACTTTGCCCCAGGTAGTACGTGGCAAATTGACTTAATAGGACCCCTGCCAGGTGCTCGTCGTTTTCCAAAAGCCTTAGTTACTGTCGATCTGGGGTCTCGGCAAACTTTTTGTGTCCCTCTTACTAAAACCAATGCTGCTTCTGTCGCTGTGGCTCTTAAGCAAACAGCAGCTGCCTGGGGCACTCCCACTGAAGTCCAAGCAGATGGTGGGCCACCCTTTACCAGCAAAAGCATTGAACAGCTCATTTTTGGATGGGGGGCTTCCCTTCACATCCATACTAAATATCATCCTCAAAGCAATGGTGTGGTGGAGCGAAAAATCGCAGTCCTTAAGACTATGCTGCGAACAGCAAACCCCAACCCTGATTTTAAAAACTGGAGCTCATTTTTACCCCAGGTACTTATCGCACTCAACAAAAGTTACTCTCGCTGGCCTCACATTTCACCTACACCTAAGCCGCCTTGGTCCCCCGTGTTTAACACCGGCCAACTGGTTTGGCTTACAGAACCCCAAGCCTCTGGCTATCGAGAACCTATAAAAGCCACCATTCTCCGGGCCGGCAAGTACCCTAACACCTACTTAGTGGCCACAAGTACCCCCGGTGACAAGCTAGTTCATCATAACTGGCTCAGCAAACGTAGTTCTTAATAAACAAACTAATGCCCCTGAGCAGGGCTTGTATTATTCTGTTTTACAGGTTATGCTGCTCTCCCTCACAACATCTTTGCCCACGGAGCCCTTAGGAGAAGGTGGACTACAAACCTGGTTCGCCGCCTACTGGGTGCAGGAGGTCAGCGGAAACCAGTCCCTGTCAGCGCTGAATCCAGAAGATTGTCTTGTTTGCTCCACTCAGCTCTCACCTAAATATCCATTACCCTTTCAATTTGTACCAATAGTTTATAATTTTTCTTCATTTAATATTTCTAGTGTGAATTGTTCTTCCCCCTATGTGCAGTGGGCTGCTTCTAGTGTTTGGAATAATTGTTCTTCACAATTTAATTCTTATGTGTTTCCAGTTCTTAATGCTTCAGGTCGAAGTGATCATAGCTTTCCTTTAATTGAGAGTATTAGAGTTCCAGCATCTCATTGTTGGGTTTTTGTTGGTAATAGTTTAACCCCAGCCCCTACTTGGGTTGGTACTTATTCTAATTGTTCTATGTGGAGTTTCTCTTATGCTAATACCTCCCTAACTAAACCCACTCTTAATTTTACCTATCCCCCTCCCATTAATTGTTCTTATCGTCTTAATTATAATATTTTTTTTGGAACCTTCTATACCTCCATAACACATACGTATCTGTTTCATGCCCAGCATATGCATCATGCTGAGGCTGCATGTATCAATCGTGCATCCAGCTTTTATTCTGTAACCAATAATGGGTGGAGCCATACCACAGTTTCTTCCTTAAGACCCGGTCATTTTTGGATTTGCGGTAATGTTGCATTTGCTGTGCTTCCTCCCAATCCCCGGGGTATATGCACCATTGGCACCCTGTATCTACAGGGCGGAGGTATTTATACCTTGCCATCTAGCCACCGACACCATCGTAGTACCCACTCTTTTTGGACTCGTTTGCAAACAGCAGCTTCCTCCCTCGCCTCCTCTATTGTTAGTTTTAACCCTGTTGGTTATATGATGTTACGTGATCAAGTGCTGTTTCAATCCCTTGCTATTGAAATGCTTGCTAATACTACGGGCAAGGGCCTCTCCTTAATTAATCAGCAGTTAAATTCCCTTGTTCAGTATAGTATTCAAAATAGATTAATGATTCAATATTTGTTACAATCTTCCTCATTTTGTACTAAATTTGCTGAAGTATATCCCGACTTTGCTGATAAATGCTGCGTTTCTTTGCCTTCTATTTCTCCTAATTTGTCCTCAATTGTTAAAGACCTGCAAACGTTGAGCTCTACTGTCCGAGAGTCACGAGAGTCCTTCCAGTTTTGGTCATGGCTAGATTGGCTTGGCCTTGCGCCCTACAAATCCTATTTCCAATCCCTGTTTGTGTCCCTTCTAGTTGGGCTCGCTCTTCTCTGTCTCGGATGTGCCTTCATTAAAGCCTGCATTCGCAAGTTTGTTGCCTCGGCCTACATCGCTTCCACTCCCGAAGCGCATCCCCTCGTAGGTGGGGATGAGGAGTCGGACTCGGAAGTTTAGGTTTTCGGCCTAACTATTGCGGCCAGGGCACGGGGGCATGTTGAGATGAGTTCCTGTCTGCATCCTGTAAAACTTGCCCATACCGGTATTGCCCTGGCCTCTTCTTTTGTCATTCAGTGTTGCACACATTCTAAGGCAATATGCATTTCCTCACCTTTTGGGGGCGAAGCCAGACTTTGAGGCACCTGCTCCCCTACTTGGTGTAAACTTTGCTTGTTCCAATCAGAAACGAACACAAACAGGTTTTGGGCCCCGTCCCCTATGACACTTCTATGATGTCATAGTTGGTACTTTATGGGCTGCCTGCCATGTGCAGGCAGGGAGAGGAGAAAGAAAAACGAATCCTGTGTATCCTGTGTACACCCGTAACCGAGCCTGATCACCTCGAAGCCTCTCTCTCAGCTCACGTGTTTCAAACAGAGTTTCTACGTTTGCCGGTCGTTATGCGTTGGTTTGTATTTGTAAGTATCAGTTATTACTAATTGCTGCATCTTTGTTTATAAATATTGTTAGTAGATATTTTAGTCATTGTGTGTTTTAAGTTTCATTAACTCTATTAGCTAATCAAACGCTGCTCCCTTACCCCTTGTAATTATCCCCAATAAAACTTTAAATTGATTAATTTTAGTTGTGTGTGTGTGTGTCTGCAGTTTGCATCGTGACCCATACTCTCCTTGCATCCCTTACCAATATAGTCTATTGCCACGTGCAGCCTGGTAAATAACAGGCCTGCATTTTCTTTCGCCCCTGCGTGCCCGTGGCAATCCACA
>NW_020706582.1:0-1082 GCF_002925995.2 Terrapene triunguis
CTCGCGGCACTGCTTTGCATCATCCGGGCATTGCGATCTCAACCCATTATTCCAATAGGCGTGGTGATCATAGTGCTCATAATTGCCGCGGTGATCTGAGCGGGCTCCATGATCCCAGTGCTGGCTATGGCGTCTGGTCTGAAAAAAGGCGAGACATCACAGTCTATATGTATTATGTGTGCTGCCAACCCTGACATAACAACATCCTCCCCATACTCTGTATGTTCCCCCAATGACCGACAACTGACTCCTCAAATCTTTTGTACCGTTTATTTTTAAATATTCTATAATAAAATTTATATCTGACGGACCAGGGGAGGGAGAGGGGGAGGGAGGGAGGGGCGAGTGACGACATGGCGTACAGGTACAGGGAATTAAAATCAAGAAAGGTGGCTTTGCATCAGGGAGAAACACAAACAACTGTCACACAAAATGCCCCCCCCAAAGATTGAACTCAAAAGCCTGGGTTTAGCAGGAGGGAGGGGGGAAGCAAATGAATGGAGAATAAATCTATTTTTTACATCTTAAGACGACGGCGCAGCATGACTGATAGCCCTTGGCATTTTCTGGGTGCTTGGCAGCAAATACTGGGCGCTTGGCAGTAAGCCTTCAGGTCTACTGCACAATATGATGCCCACTGCAGTGTGACAACGACGGATACCAGTCATAATATACTATCTTCTGCCCAAAAGGCAAGGGGTTGCTGCTGTGTAGCAATCTAGCCCCACGTCTGCCAGCCCCATGTCTGTCAGCACCCAGATCGCCATCGGCCTCTTCTGGGTGCTTAGCAGACAATACTGGGCACTTGGCAGAAAATAGCATATTACGACTCTGCTAACGTGCAATGAGCCAGCAGGGCGCCTGGCAGAAAATAGCATACTACGACTGATAACCATCATTGTCTGCCCGGGTGCCCATGATCGACAGCCACTGCAGTACGACGACGACGGATACCAATCGTAATAAACCATCTTCTACCAAAAGGCAAGGGGCTGGTGCAATGCAGCCCTACGGCTGCCAGCCCCACAGCTGCCAGCACCCAGATCGCCAATGAAGGCTACCAGTCATGCTGCACCGTCTAC
>NW_020706583.1:0-1911 GCF_002925995.2 Terrapene triunguis
GACCCCTTTCTTCATAAGAGCCATCTCGACGCGCTTCGCCCAATTATTCTTCCACAACAATCGCTGTGTTGGCGTTAAAAGCATGACAGCAAATTTCACAGAGTCATAAGGGCACATGGCCTGCCCAACAAATATCTGCTCGATCAAGGACTGCACATATGGGTTATGCATGCCATATGACATTATAGATTTCTGGGCCTCCCGTACAAGCTTCCAATTTAAGGGAGCCCATTGCCGTCTGGCGGGGTTCTGTGGATCCGGTGTCACTACTGGATAAGCCTCGGGCGCAAATTCCCCCTCTATATGGGCTTCCCTAATAAGTCCTTGCCAATGCCTTACAGGGTCCGGGGGGGCCCGAGCCGCCCGGGATATTGTTTGAAGCATGTCGCAGGGTGGAAACATCGGATGAGTATGCCGGAGGCTTCGGGGCAAACGGGTTGGTGACATCCAGTGGCCGGTGCGTGGACACGTTATCCTGTCCGGTGCACCCAATCGCGCAGCCCCATAAACCACAACGAGGACAGGGGGGCAGCTACACCATCCGCCGGAGGGATCTTATCCGGCGGTTTTTTCCTATATGTCCTTTCAAAGCTAGATAAGCCCGGCTCCGCCATTCTTTCCAACCTATTCCGCAACTGCTCACCCTGCCCCGGGAACTCCGCCCGGAACTCTGGGGTACAAACATCATTGGTGACAGGAAAGCCGGGCTGGTTCAGGGCTCGCAATGTGTGGGACTGCGGGGGATGGCTCTCACCGGCCAAATGGGACAACTGATTCAGCATGTCCTGTAGCTGAAGGCCCTGTTTGTACATTTCCGCCCGAAATTCTTGTAACTCATCCCCTTCTGGGCTCGAGACCTCCATTCTATCCGCGGGGTCGTCTGGTAACGGGATGGTACTAGGATCAACTTCGGGTGCACTGGGGATGAGTGGTATGATAGTGTCCTCACCCCCAAAGAACTCACGGGCTCCCACCGGCAACACACAAGGCGGCTCCTCTTTTGGCCGAAAGAGGTCATTAATGGCCGACTGGACCTCGGCTTCTGCCGCAAGCATCTCTATCGGTTTCTTAGATTTGCACCATATTTGGCTCAATGACACGGCCTCCTTGTTGCCGTGAGAGACCGACTCCCAGAGGTCAGAGCCTAGACTCTCCCAGACTGCCTTATCAAAGACAGTATTCGGTGTAACAGAAAACCCGCGTCTTTGTCCCCATTTCAGCAAACGGGACAACGCGTCAGAGGGAAGCTTCTCTCCCTGCTTTTTAGCGATGCGTAATAAAAAATCGTGCACCGTCTTCTCCTCTGCAGACAAAGCAGAGCCCATTTTATCAAATGCAGCCGCTGACCTGTGAGCTCACGAACGTCTCTTTCGGACGACCAGGAGCCGGTATCCTCCGGTACCTCCTGCCACGGCTGCCACCGTCTCTCTCGGACGACCAGGAGCCAGTATCCTCTGGTACCTCCTGCCACCTCCTCCTTTTTTTGCACGCTTCAGTCGGGTGCCTCGATGTCCAAGCTGTATCACGTCGGGGTCACCATTTGTGGGGTTCCATGTGGAATCACGTCGGGGTCACCATTTGTGGGGTTCCATGGGGAGTAGATAAGGCACACGACCAATGTGACTGCAAGCTGAACCAAGCTGACTCTTTATTACAAGCTTTCTCTTATAGTCTTTCTTGCTGAACTGTTTATTACAAGCTTTCTTTATAATCCTTCTTGCTGAACTCAAACTCTGTTTATTACAAGCTTTCTTTTATAGTCTTTCTTAACATTGCATAACACAATTAGGCTATAATTACACATCTACCGATTGGACAAGAAGGAGAGTCATGTGTTTATCACATGTATAGCCCCACACCGATTGGTTCAATTGTTCCTTACATAAGGCCTCATCTTATATAACCACCAGG
>NW_020706584.1:0-1319 GCF_002925995.2 Terrapene triunguis
ACTACTGGATAAGCCTCGGGCGCAAATTCCCCCTCTATATGGGCTTCCTTAATAAGTCCGTGCCAACGCCTTACAGGGTCCGGGGGGCCCGAGCCGCCCGGGATATTGTTTGAAGCATGTCGCAGGGTGGAAACATCGGATGAGTATGCCGGAGGCTTCGGGGCAAAGGGGTTGGTGACATCCAGTGGCCGGTGCGTGGACACGTTATCCTGTCCGGTGCACCCAATCGCGCAGCCCCATAAACCACAATGAGGACAGGGGGTAGCTACATCATCCGCCGGAGAGATCTTATCTGGCGGTTTTTTCCTATATGTCCTTTCAAAGCTAGATAAGCCCGGCTCCGCCATTCTTTCCAACCTATTCCGCAACTGCTCACCCTGCCCCGGGAACTCCGCCCGGAACTCTGGGGTACAAACATCATTGGTGACAGGAAAGCCGGGCTGGTTTAGGGCTCGCAATGTGTGGGACTGCGGGGGATGGCTCTCACTGGCCAAATGGGACAACTGATTCAGCATGTCCTGTAGCTGAAGGCCCTGTTTGTACATTTCCGCCCGAAATTCTTGTAACTCATCCCCTTTTGGGCTCGAGACCTCCATTCTATCCGCGGGGTCGTCTGGTAACGGGACGGTACGAGGATCAACTTCGGGTGCACTGGGGATGAGTGGTACGATAGTGTCCTCACCCCCAAAGAACTCACGGGCTCCCACCGGCAACACACAAGGCGGCTCCTCTTTTGGCCGAAAGAGGTCATTAATGGCCGACTGGACCTCGGCTTCTGCCGCAAGCGTCTCTATTAGTTTCTTAGATTTGCACCATATTTGGCTCAATGACACGGCCTCCTTGTTGCCGTGAGAGACCGACTCCCAGAGGTCAGAGCCTAGACTCTCCCAGACTGCCTTATCAAAGACAGTATTCGGTGTAACAGAAAACCCGCGTCTTTGTCCCCATTTCAGCAAACGGGACAACGCATCAGAGGGAAGCTTCTCTCCCTGCTTTTTAGCGATGCGTAATAAAAAATCATGAACCGTCTTCTCCTCTGCAGACAAAGCAGAGCCCATTTTATCAAATGCAGCCGCTCACCTGTGAGCTCACGAACGTCTCTCTCGGACGACCAGGAGCCGGTATCCTCCGGTACCTCCTGCCGCGGCTGCCACCGTCTCTCTCGGACGACCAGGAGCCAGTATCCTCCGGTACCTCCTGCCACCTCCGCCTTTTTTTGCACGCTTCAGTCGGCTGCCTCGATGTCCAAGCTGTATCACGTCGGGGTCACCATTTGTGGGGTTCCATGCGGAATCACGTCGGGGTCACCATTTGTGGGG
>NW_020706585.1:0-1178 GCF_002925995.2 Terrapene triunguis
TTTGTGGGGTTCCATGCGGAATCACGTCGGGGTCACCATTTGTGGGGTCCCACTTCACTGTCCAAGCCGAATCACGTCGGGGTCACCATTTGTGGGGTTCCATGGGGAATCACGTCGGGGTCACCATTTGTGGGGTCCCAGGCGGAGGGAATAAGGCACACGACCAATGTGGTTGCAAGCTGACTCTTTATTACAAGCTTTCTCTTATAGTCTTTCTTGCTGAACTCGAGCTGACTCAAACTGACTCAAGCTCTGTTTATTACAAGCTTTCTTTTATAGTCTTTCTTAACATTACATAACACAATTAGGCTATAATTACACAACTACCAATTGGACAAGAAGGAGAATCATGTGTTCATCACATGTATAGCCCCACACCAATTGGTTCAAATGTTCCTTACATAAGACATGTCTTATATAACCACCAGGGGGCCTTACATAAGGCCTCATCTTATATAACCACCAGGGGGCCTTACATAAGGCCTCATCTCATATAACCACCAGGCGGGGCTTACATAAGGCCCCATCTTATATAACCACTAGGGGGGCTTACATAAGGCTTCATCTTATATAACCACCAGGGGGGCTTACATAAGGTCCCATCTTATATAACCACTAGGGGGCCTTACATAAGGCCATGATTTATTATCAGGCAAGTGTCCCATCGTGACCCTTACCCTTTCATGGAACTTTGCATCCCCACAAAGGTGGATTACGTCTGGTAGTACATGTAATACACTGGTTAAGGGCATGTGGACGTATGTCCCTCTAGCAGCTGGCCCACATAGAAAATACAGTAATAGCCTGCTGCTTTCTAGCAGTTAGTGAAGTAAATTTACCATTATAGCTCCAATGGTAAGAACTGATGGTAAAGTTTATCACTTTAGCGCAAGTGGCAAGGATTTGTGCTTTTGTTGCTGAAAGCCCAGGGTTTTATCTTCATCAGAAACTGAGTTCCTTCTGGATTTCAGAAGAAGATCAGAAAATTTTATCAAAACATTTTAACCGGAGCATGTTTAAATGTTTAGTTTCCATTCTGTTAGTGCCAAGGAGCCAGGTCTACATGTTTCATTGGGCTTAGGAGAGGACATCCACTGATATAGAATATAGGTTATATGCCTCTTACGGAGGGAGTTTTGGCACCCAAAAGCCTTCAAAATAACAGCTTCTATAATCTT
>NW_020706586.1:0-1428 GCF_002925995.2 Terrapene triunguis
GGCAGCTCCTGGCCCTGCGCCAGGATGGTGGAGCAGCGGTCGAGGATGCGCTCCGGCGCACCCTTCATCACCAGCAAGTAGCCCTCGGGATTGTCCTCACGCTCGTGGATGGAGAGCTGGAACACAACGGGGAGCCGGCTAGGGGGAGCCACGCCGGGAGGACGGGGCTCGCCTCCCTCCAGCGCTGCACCCCGAGTCGCCTGCCACTCCCCCCATGGCCGCCCCAGGATCTTTTCCTCTGTCTCTCTAGGCCCTCCCATCCTTTTGCCCCCAACTCACCTGCTCTCCTCCCCATCCCATCCCAGTGCCTCTCCTCCCCGCCCTCTGCCCTGGGCCGCTCTCCCTGCACACGCAGCCTGAGCAGGCCTGGGGCTCCCTGGCTCTCTCCAGCTCCTCCCGGCCCTGTGTCTGGGGGCTCAGCAGGCTGCGGCTGGGAGCTGGTCGCTGGCCAGAGCGCAGCGTCCTGTCTATGCCCAACTATTATCCATGGGGATTGAATCTGCTGAATGAATATTGGCAACAGCCAAGATCAGCCGGCTCAGCTGGGGACTGTGGCTGCTGGGGGGGCTGGGAGCCAAGTGGCCAGCGCCCCACTGAGCAGCTAGGGGCTGAGGATGCTGTGGGGCTGCTGGGAGCCGAGCGGCCAGTGCCCCACTGAGCAGCTGGGGGCTGAGGATGCTGTGGGGCTGCTGGGAGCCGAGCGGCCAGCAGCCCACTGCATGGCTGCCCCCAAGGGGCACAACTTTCCCGTAGACCCATTGCATTCCCACACTTATCCCCAATGCCATCTCCAAGCCACAGCCCGATTCCCTCCCCATCGCACACTGACCCTCCCAGCCCCACGTCTGTTCCTGATCTGTGCCCGTATCAACCCAGCTTGTGCCCCTCTGAGCCCCGGGCCCATGCTCCAGCCCCAGCCCCAGCCCACCTGGTACTTGTTGGTGGAGTTGAAGGGAATCTCTGTCACTTTGGGGTTCTTGTCCCGCATCTTCTTGACCGAGCCGCAGGAGAGCTGGATGCACTTGAGCAGGGCCGACTCGGAGGCGTCGCCTGCTGTGTCCCGCTGCCGAGGGGAGAGGGGCCATCAGTGCGGGGCAAGGGCAGCCCAGAGGGAGCACTGCTGGGCAGACTGGTGGGGTGAAGGGATGAGAAGTGCATCTGGGGTCACAGCCAATGGGAGGGCAGTCATGACCATGGCCCATGGATGGGGTGGGGTAGTGGAGCCCTGGCCAATAGGAGGGAAGGTGTGGCTGGGGTCATGGCCAATAGGAGGGGAGACAGGGTGAGGCCATGCCCAATGAAATAGGAGGAATGGCTGTGGCCAATGGATGTGGAAGTGGGGCAAGGCTATGGCCAGTGTGTGGGAGGTTGGGTGGGGCCATGGCCAATGGGAGGGGAGGCATGGCTGTGGCCAATGGATGGTGTGGG
>NW_020706587.1:0-1538 GCF_002925995.2 Terrapene triunguis
GGCAGCTCCTGGCCCTGCGCCAGGATGGTGGAGCAGCGGTCGAGGATACGCTCCGGCGCGCCCTTCATCACCAGCAAGTAGCCCTCGGGATTGTCCTCACGCTCGTGGATGGAGAGCTGGAACATAACGGGGAGCCGGCTAGGGGGAGCCACGCCGGGAGGACGGGGCTCGCCTCCCTCCAGCGCTGCACCCCGAGTCGCCTGCCACTCCCCCCATGGCTGCCCCAGGACCTTTTCCTCTGTCTCTCTAGGCCCTCCCATCCTTTTGCCCCCAACTCACCTGCTCTCCTCCCCATCCCATCCCAGTGCCTCTCCTCCCCGCACTCTGCCCTGGGCCGCTCTCCCTGCACACGCAGCCTGAGCAGGCCTGGGGCTCCCTGGCTCCCTCCAGCTCCTCCCGGCCCTGTGTCTGGGGGCTCAGCAGGCTGCGGCTGGGAGCTGGTTGCTGGCCAGAGCGCAGCGTCCTGTCTATGCCCAACTATTATCCATGGGGATTGAATCTGCTGAATGAATATTGGCAACAGCCAAGATCAGCCGGCTCAGCTGGGGACTGTGGCTGCTGGGGGGGCTGGGAGCCAAGTGGCCAGCGCCCCACTGAGCAGCTAGGGGCTGAGGATGCTGTGGGGCTGCTGGGAGCCTAGCGGCCAGCACCCCACTGCATGGCTGCCCCCAAGGGGCACAACTTTCCCATAGACCCATTGCATTCCCACACTTATCCCCAATGCCATCTCCAAGCCACAGCCCGATTCCCTCCCCGTCGCACACTGACCCCCCCCAGCCCCACGTCTGTTCCTGATCTGTGCCCATATCAACCCAGTTTGTGCCCCTCTGAGCCCCGGGCCCATGCTCCAGCCCCAGCTCCAGCCCCAGCCCACCTGGTACTTGTTGGTGGAGTTGAAGGGAATCTCTGTCACTTTGGGGTTCTTGTCCCGCATCTTCTTGACCGAGCCGCAGGAGAGCTGGATGCACTTGAGCAGGGCCGACTCGGAGGCGTCGCCCGCTGTGTCCCGCTGCCGAGGGGAAAGGGGCCATCAGTGTGGGGCAAGGGCAGCTCAGAGGGAGCACTGCTGGGCAGACTGGTGGGGTGAAGGGATGAGAAGTGCGTCTGGGGTCACTGCCAATGGGAGGGCAGTCATGACCATGGCCCATGGATGGGGTGGGGTAGTGGAGCCCTGGCCAATATGAGGGAAGGTGTGGCTGGGGTCATGGCCAATAGGAGGGGAGACAGGGTGAGGCCATGCCCAATGGAATAGGAGGCCTGGCAGAGGCCAATGAATGTGGAAGTGGGGCAAGGCTATGGCCAATGTGTGGGAGGTTGGGTGGGGCCATGGCCAATGACGCGGGAGGCATGGCTGTGGCCAATGGATGGTGTGGGGAAGAGGCACTGGCCAATGGGAGGGGAGGCATGGCTGTGGCCAATGGATGTGGAAGTGGGGCAAGGCTATGGCCAATGTGTGAGGTTGGGTGGGGCCATGGCCAATGGGAGGGGAGCCATGGCTGTGGCCAATGGATGGTGTGGGGAAGGGGCACTGGCCAATG
>NW_020706588.1:0-1533 GCF_002925995.2 Terrapene triunguis
GTCACTGTCCTGGCCATCCTGACTTTTTTGAGAAAACTGGGCATTTGTCCTGTTTGCTCTTGCCAACTCATCGTCAGTTGGCAAGAGCAAATGGGACAAATGCCCAGTTTTCTCAAAAAAGTGGGATGGGACCCCTAGCAGGGCGGAGAGGAATATGCGGGGGACAGGCAAATGGCAACGCCAGCCCTGTGCTGGAGAGAGGGCAAGGGACAGTGGCTCGGGCTGGCCAGCCTGCCCCGCCTGCAGGGGGATAAAGGGGAGCCTCAGGTAGCTCTGCATGTGGGCGGGCAGTGGGGGGGCTTGTGTGACAGTGTACCCCATAAGGCTTTATGGGGAGGGGGTGCTTATAAATGTATGTATGACATAACTGGAATATGTTTGGTGCTGCCTGTGCCAGGTAACATATCTCCGTAAAGGTTATGGTCTACTATATCTATTCATCCTATTTGTACATATATATATCATTTTCTACTTGAGGTTAAGAATATGGGCTGTATGCTTGCTTGGTTTCTAAGTAAGCTTTGGGAGGCATTTGGTCAGCTTCTTTAGGAAGGAATTCGCCAGGTTAAGTACCTGATCAGGAAACACTTGGGGAACAATGCATCTTGGAATGCTCCAATCCACATAAGAAGTCTTCCTGGAGACATGCAAGATACCATGTGGACAATGGCTTCAGCCTGTAAAGACTGAGTCATGCAGGGACATGTGACTTGCCCAGGTGACTCCAGAACTCCATCTTGGAGCTGGACTTTGCATAGGAGGGAGGAGGGGGGTCTCCTCCCACAAGAGAGAGTCTATTTAACCCTGGGGGAGACCCCTCCATTTTGTCTTCAGCTGGCTAAAGAAGGAGCCTCTCCACCCCCCCAGGATGCTTGAAGGAAACTGAAACAAAAGACAGTAACTACAGGGGTTGTGAGAGATTGCTGGACCCAGGCTAAAGGGAGATTAGCCTGTGAAAGGGAGCATTCTGGAACTGGTGAGGAACTTATCTGTATTTAGTTTGATTAGGCATAGATTTGCGCATTTTATTTTATTTTGCTTGTGACTTACTTTGTTCTGTCTGTTACTACTTTGAACCACTTAAATCCTACTGTCTGTATTTAATAAAAATTTAGTAATTTACTCAGGGTATGTATTAATACCTGGGGGAGCAAACAACTGTGCATATCTCTCTATCTGTGTTATAGAGGGCGAACAATTTATGAGTTTGCCCTGCATAAGCTTTATGCAGGGTAAAACGGATTCATCTGGGTTTAGACCCCATTGGGAGTTGGGCATCTGAGTGCTAAAGACAAGCACACTCCTGTGAGCTGTTTTTAGGTAAACTTGCAGCTTCGGGACAAGTGATTCAGACCCTGGGCCTGTGTTGGAGCCGGACAGGAGTGGCTGGCTCAGCAAGACAGGGTGCTGGAATCCTGAGCTGGCAGGGAAAACAGAAGCAGGGGTAGTCTTGGCACATCGGGTGGCAGCTCTCAAGGGGGTTTCTGTCACTGTCCTGGCCATCCTGACTTTTTTGAGAAAACTGGGCATTTG
>NW_020706589.1:0-2112 GCF_002925995.2 Terrapene triunguis
AAATATTTCAATTTTAAACAATTTACTATACCAAAGGAAAAGGAAATGATTTATAATCTATTTTTGACATTCACAATGGGATAATCCATCAGTAAAAACAACCTCCCTCCCATTGTTCAGTGAGTGAAGAACAGGGGTTTTCTCTAGGATAAAACCATCTCAGTAATCCTGCCTGTTAACTGTGGTATCAAATAAACAAACTATGGCATTAACAAACAAAAACACTTTGGGGAAACTGTACCAGTCTTCTGAACTAAGACCTCACTTGTACCACCAGTGCCCAACACTTCCCGTTCAATTGTGCATGCTCTAATTTGACAATGGCAAATCCTTGGGCAATGACAAGACCTAAGCGACAGACAGTAATTGGTACACAAGAGCCTACAAAACTAAACGGGAGGTAGAAAGTAGTGACCAATAGAGAGGCTTGTCATTAACATAGGAAGGAGGAACAGAATAAATGTTATAAAACCCTGAAATATCAGTACTGGTCCTTACTGAGTCTTGTTTTCAATTAAATTGTAAGTGCCTCTGAACAAGTTGTGTGTTTTTCTGTGTTTTTACAGCACCTAGATCAAAGGGTACCTTGAGTGCTACAATACAAAATGAAGTTACACAAAGCTTCAGAACTGTTTTTCTAAAACATATTGCCTCATCTCCGTAAATGTGTTGATTGTTTAACATAATTTGTCCTTTTGCCAACAATGAATGATGACAGAAGTCCTGCATTTTCTGAAAACCTGGGTAGCCACACGTTAATCACGATCCATTCAACCCATTCCTGAAACCCCACTGCCCCTCTCACATCTGGTTTCCTCATTGATTAGTGCAGACCAGCTCCCATCCTATCCACTCCCTCATTATGGATCCCTTTAAGGCACCTTTTAAAGCCTCTCCTTCTTGTGATGGCCCCGTATGTGTTCCAATAGGATATTTAAAATCCTCCTTATGAAAATTGTACCACCTAGAAAGCATTCCCTGAAACTAAGTTTCTGCAAGACAAAAATGTCAGGTTTAAAATGAGGCTTTGCTCCCAAACAGCAGGATAGACGATTCCTATTTTTCTTCTCATTCCCCTTGTGAAGAGTGTTCTAGTCGGTGCTCCAAGGCAGTGACCACACACCCAACCATAGTCCTTATACCTCCAAAACCCCTAAACTCCTACCCAAACAGCATCATCACCTCTAGTGCCAGCCTCGTTCTCCAGCCCCTGTTCTCCAGCCCTACGTTATAATCACCCAGGATCTTGGCCCCCCTGCACCACCTCCAGAGTCCCACAACCACCCCACGAGGTGCGTCTTTTCTGCCCCAAACCCTCACCCTTCCCCCACGACCCTACGCCAGCCCCCTAACCCCAGACAGCCTGGCCGCGGCCCCTAGTACATTGGTCTCGCCACCAGGCTCCCCAGCTCCTGCCTGCACTGGTGCCCCCACAGCTCCAGGCCCACCAGGCTCTAGGTCCGTGGCCAGTCAGCGCGTCCCCGGATCTCCTGGCCCACCCCACGGGCGAGCACCCACAGGAGCGGCTCCCACGGGCCCCCACACGGCACAGCCGCTCCAAGGACCCTGCCGCAGGCCCCTCGCTGCAGCCCGGCCGCACTCACCCAAACTCCACCAGCAGGGACATGGGCGCCGCCATCTTAGGGGAGGGGAAACACGCTGCTCAACCCGGAAGTACATCCTCACTTCCGGATACATGAGGTTGCGTAGCAGCCGCGGCGGCGTTGCCTTTGAAGGCGGGGATCCGGGTGGGGGCGGAGCCAGCGCCAACCTTGAGAGGGCGGGGATCGCGAGTTTAAACCAATCAAAGGGCGGCCGCCGGTGCTGAGCTCCGCCCCCGGGGCTGGAGCGTGGGGCCTGTCATGTGGTGGGGGGTCGTTGGGATCCCGAGGCTCCAGGAGCTGGGGCTTTGGGGAGCCACAGAAACCCAGTGGTACCATCACTGCGCAGGCCCATGGGCCGGTGATACGGGGCTGTCCAGCACCAAAGGCAGAGCCGGGGCACATGGCCCTGGTACCTAGCGGCAGAGCCCCTGGGGGGGGGGGGGGGGGGGCGCCCGGCCCCATGGTACCTAGCGGCAGAGCCCCTGGGGGGGGTGAGGGCACCTGGCCC
>NW_020706590.1:0-2056 GCF_002925995.2 Terrapene triunguis
AAATATTTCAATTTTAAACAATTTACTATACCAAAGGAAAAGGAAATTATTTATAATCTATTTTTGACATTCACAATGGGATAATCCATCAGTAAAAACAACCTCCCTCCCATTATTCAGTGAGTGAAGAACAGGGGTTTTCTCTAGGATAAAACCATCTCAGTAATCCTGCCTGTTAACTATGGTATCAAATAAACAAACTATGGCATTAACAAACAAAAACACTTTGGGGAAACTGTACCAGTCTTCTGAACTAAGACCTCACTTGTACCACCAGTGCCCAACACTTCCCATTCAATTGTGCATGATCTAATTTGACAATGGCAAATCCTTGGGCAATGACAAGACTGAGGACTTTAACAGCGACAGACAGTAATTGGTACACAAGAGCCTACAAAACTAAACGGGAGGTAGAAAGTAGTGACCAATAGAGAGGCTTGTCATTAACATAGGAAGGAGGAACAGAATAAAGGTTATAAAACCCTGAAATATCAGTACTGGTCCTTACTGAGTCTTGTTTTCAATTAAATTGTAAGCGCCTCTGAACAAGTTGTGTGTTTTTCTGTGTTTTTACAGCACCTAGATCAAAGGGTACCTTGAGTGCTACAATACAAAATGAAGCTACACAAAGCTTCAGAACTGTTTTTCTAGAACATATTGCCTCATCTCCGTAAATGTGTTGATTGTTTAACATAATTTGTCCTTTTGCCAACAATGAATGATGACAGAAGTCCTGCATTTTCTGAAAACCTGGGTAGCCACACGTTAATCACGATCCATTCAACCCATTCCTGAAACCCCACTGCCCCTCTCACATCTGGTTTCCTCATTGATTAGTGCAGACCAGCTCCCATCCTATCCACTCCCTCATTATGGATCCCTTTAAGGCACCTTTTAAAGCCTCTCCTTCTTGTGATGGCCCCGTATGTGTTTCAATAGGATATTTAAAATCCTCCTTATGAAAATTGTACCACCTAGAAAGCATTCCCTGAAACTAAGTTTCTGCAAGACAAAAATGTCAGGTTTAAAATGAGGCTTTGCTCCCAAACAGCAGGATAGACGATTCCTATTTTTCTTCTCATTCCCCTTGTGAAGAGTGTTCTAGTCTGTGCTCCAAGGCAGTGACCACACACCCAACCATAGTCCTTATCCCTCCAAAGCCCCTAAACTCCTACCCAAACAGCATCATTACCTCTAGTGCCAGCCTCGTTCTCCAGCCCTGCGTTATAATCACCCAGGATCTTGGCCCCCCCTGCACCACCTCCAGAGTCCCACAACCACCCCACGAGGTGCGTCTTTTCTGCCCCAAACCCTCACCCTTCCCCCACGACCCTACGCCAGCCCCCTAACCCCAGACCGCCTGGCCGCGGCCCCTAGTACATTGCTCTCGCCACCAGGCTCCCCAGCTCCTGCCTGCACTGGTGCCCCCACAGCTCCAGGCCCACCAGGCTCTAGGTCCGTGGCCGGTCAGCGCGTCCCCGGATCTCCTGGCCCACCCCACGGGCGAGCACCCACAGGAGCGGCTCCCACGGGCCCCCACACGGCACAGCCGCTCCAAGGCCCCTGCCCCAGGCCCCTCGCTGCAGCCCGGCCGCACTCACCCAAACTCCACCAGCAGGGACATGGGCGCCGCCATCTTAGGGGAGGGGAAACACGCTGCTCAACCCGGAAGTACATCCTCACTTCCGGATACATGAGGTTGCGTAGCAGCCGCGGCGGCGCTGCCTTTGAAGGCGGGGATCCGGGTGGGGGCGGAGCCAGCGCCAACCTTGAGAGGGCGGGGATCGCGAGTTTAAACCAATCAAAGGGCGGGCGCCGGTGAGGAGCTCCGCCCCTGGGGCTGGAGCGTGGGGCCTGTCATGGGGCGGGGGGTCGTTGGGATCCCGAGGCTCCAGGAGCTGGGGCTTTGGGGAGCCACAGAAACCCAGTGGTACCATCATTGCGCAGGCCCATGGACCGGTGATACGGGGCTGTCCAGCACCAAAGGCAGAGCCGGGGCACATGGCCCTGATACCTAGCGGCAGAGCCCCTGGGGGAGGTGAGGGCACCTGGCCCC
>NW_020706591.1:0-4444 GCF_002925995.2 Terrapene triunguis
AACCTGCTTCTTTCTTCAGCTCTAATTTCAGCTTCTGAATAGTCTTAGGCCTGGTCTACACTAGGCTTTTATGTCGACTTTAGCGCCGTTATATCGAATTAACCCTGCACCCGTCCACACCAGGAAGCCATTTAGTTCGACATAAAGCTCTCTTTAAATCGATTTCTGTAATCCTCCCCAACGAGAGGAGTAGCGCTAAATTCGACATGGCCATATCGAATTAGGCTAGGTGTGGATGGAAATCGACGGTAATAGCTCCGGGAGCTATCCCACAGTGCACCACTCTGTTGACGCTCTGGACAGCAGTCCGAGCTCGGATGCTCTGACCAGCCACACCCCCGGGAAAATTTGAATTCATTTTCATTTTCCTGTCTGGGCAGTTTGAATCTCAGTTCCTCTTTGGACATCGAGGGGAGCTCAGCAGCAGTGGCAACTATGCAGAGCTCTCCAGCAGAGATGGCCGTGCAATCCAATAGAAAGAGGGCCCCAGCATGGACTGATCGGGAAGTCTTGGATCTCATCGCAGTGTGGGGCGATGAGTCCGTGCTTTCAGAGCTGCGCTCCAAAAGAAGGAATGCTAAGATCTACGAGAAGATCTCCAAAGCCATGGCAGAGAGAGGCTACAGCCGGGATGCAACGCAGTGCCGCGTGAAAATCAAGGAGCTGAGACAAGGCTACCAAAAAACAAAAGAGGCTAACGGACGCTCCGGATCCCAGCCCCACACATCCCGTTTCTACGAGGCACTGCATTCCATCCTGGGAGCGGCCGCCACCACTACCCCACCCCTGACCGTGGACTCCGAGGATGGGATCATGTCGGACATGACAGCGGACGGGGAAGATGAAGAAGGAGATGAGGAGGACGAGGCAGTCGACAGCGCTGGCACCGCTGAGTTCCCCGACAGCCAGGAGCTCTTCATCACCCTTACCGAGATCCCGTACCAACCGTCCCCATCCCTTACCCCGGACACAGAATCAGGGGAAGGATCAAGCAGTAAGTGCTGTAAACATGTAAACATTTATTTAAAACAGAACGGTAATATTTATACTATTAACAATGTACATTTATAAAAGTTCTGTAAACTAGTAAAAAAATAATCAGGTACAAAACAGGAATATTTACAAAGGTAACAAATGGGTTTTCATGATTTCTCTGTCTTAGGCTCTTCTCAATTTAGTCCCAAGTATTTTAAAAAAATTTCACAATGTCCGTTACTACATGATTCCCAGGCCCAAGACGCTCCACTCCAAAGTCCCAGTGCACCTACGCGAAAATCCGGTCAATGTGGCCGGGGATCGACGAGAAATCCTCGTAGGAGAACTCCTCGTAGGTCTCGTGGAGGTAGAGCTCAAGCCTGTTGATCAGGTTCCGGGGTAGGGCGATCTTAGTGGGCCCTCCGTGGTAGCAGACATGTCCCCTCCATGCCACAATCAGGTACTCGGGGATCATGGCCCGACATAGCATGGCGGCATACGGCCCCGGTTTCTGCATGCTTTCCCGCAGCATGCGTTCTCTCTGGGTGTCCGGGATCCTCAGGAGGGTGATGTCGCTCATGACGCCCTGCTTTGAATTAGGGAGGGGAATGTTAGTATTGGGACTGCTTTACAGCCACGCGGTGGAGGGAGAGGGGCAGCATACAGGGATCTTTCCCTGGGACAGCCGCGAGGGGGTGGGACAGGGGCAGAGTTGATGCTGTCCTGATTGCTGGCAGCAGAGACTGGCATTGCTTTCAATGTGAAAGAAGGCCAGTGCTACTGCTGGAGTTTTAAGCAGCCACAAGTCTGCGGCTTACCATTATTGCCCGCTCCAGAAGTTCAGGTCTCCAGCCACAGTTCTCTGAACAGTCCAAGACCTCCGCAAGTCCACAGGCACTGAAGGCGACGGCCGAAAATTCGACCTTGTCCTGAGTGCGCATGTGAGAGGTGCAGTGCATGGTCTTGTTCACAGAGAAAGACTAGGTTCTTTGTATACAATTTCATTTATCTGTCTCAGGAATTCACTCCCTTTTCACAATTCACACAGACACATCTGCGACTGTCTCCCAACCCAGCCTGTCAGCACACTCCCAGAGGCTAGCGCAGATTAGGCGGAGGAAGAAGAAGACGCGTGAAGACATGTTCTCAGAACTAATGGGCTGCTCCCGAGCCCAGGCAGCCCAGCAGACACAGTGGAGGGAGAACTTGTCACAAATGCACCGAGCAGTCATGGAACGGGAGGAGAGGTGGCGTCAGGAGGACCAACAGGCTACTGAAAAGCTGCTTGGACTAATGAGGGAGCAAACGGACACGCTCCGGCGCCTTGTGGATGTTCTGCAAGACCGGAGGCAGGAGGACAGAGCCCCGCTGCAGTCTATCTGTAACCGCCCTCACCCGCCACCAAGTCCCACACCCCCCTCACCCAAAGTCCAAAGAAGGAGGGGCGGCAAGGGCCGTTAAAACTTTCAGTCAACCCCTGCAGACTGCTCTAGCACTAGAAGGCTGACATTCCCCAAAATTTCATAAGTCCTTTCCCACCCACCTCACAGAAGCCCCCGTCCAAGTTTCACACCCCACGTTTCATGTCTGGTTCGCAATAAAATGTTTGTTTCTGTCCATTACTGTTTCAGTCAGGTTCTTTTGAGGGAGAGTCTGTCTGGAGGGGGGGAAGGGGCTTGGTAATTGGGCAGGACAGTGACCTTTAGCAGGGTACAGAGGCGGTGTCAGGTCCAGCATCAGGACACATACACAGTGCAGTCACTGGTTACCGTGGTCAGTCTGGGAGGTGTTTTTCATGTTCTCCATTGAAATAACCAGTCCACCAGTGCGGAGCCTGTCATTCCGGGAGTTTAGAAGCATCATTTGCATCAGAACACTGAACCCGCCCCCCGCCACAGTCTGCGTCCCCGGTTTAAAATATTCCCGCGAAAACAGCAATACAGACAACGCTGTTCATTAACAAAATCGAAATGATTTTATTTTTTGGGAAGGGGAAGGGGGTGAAGGGGGTATGTAACTGGAGAGGATAGTCAAAATGAACTGGGTAAAGAAACGGGGGCAGGTTCAGCTTCTCTGTCCACAAACTGAAAAGTCACTGGTTGCCCTGCTCACTCAGGAACCTAGCTTTCAAAGCCTCCCGGATGCACAGGGCGTCCCGCTGGGATCTTCTAATGGCCCGGCTGTCTGGCTGGACGTAATCAGCAGCCAGGCTATTTGCCTCTAGCTCCCACCCCGCCATAAAGGTCTCCCCCTTGCTCTCACATAGATTGTGGAGCACACAACAAGCTGCAATAACGATGGGGATATTGGTTTCACTGAGATCACAGCGAGTGAGTAAGCTTCTCCATCTCCCTTTGAGACGGCCAAAAGCACACTCCACCACCATTCTGCACTTGCTCAGCCGGTAGTTGAACAGTTCTTTTTCTGTGTCCAGGGCGCCAGTATAGGGCTTCATGAGCCAGGGCATTAGCGGGTAGGCTGGGTCCCCGAGGATGACTGTAGGCATCTCCACATCCCCAAGAGTTATTTTGTGGTCTGGGAAGTAAATACCTTCCTGCAGCCGTCTAAACAGACCAGAGTTCCTGAACACACGAGCGTCATGAACCTTGCCCGGCCATCCGACGTAGATGTTTGTAAACCGTCCCCGATGGTCCACCAGTGCTTGCAGCACCATTGAAAAGTAGCCCTTTCTATTGATGTACTGGCTGGCCTGGTGGTCCGGTCCCAGGATAGGGATGTGAGTCCCATCGATAGCCCCTCCGCAGTTTGGGAATCCCATCGCGGCAAAGCCATCTATGATGACCTGCGCGTTTCCCAGGGTCACTACCTTTGGGAGCAGTACCTTCACGATTGCCTTGGCTACTTGCATGACAACAACCCCCACGGTAGATTTGCCCACACCAAAGTGGTTCGCGACTGACCGGTAGCTGTCCGGCGTTGCAAGCTTCCAGAGGGCTATGGCCACTCGCTTCTGGACAGTGAGGGCTGCTCGCATGCGGGTGTCCTTGCGCTTCAGGGCAGGGGACAGCAACTCACAAAGTTCGAGGAAAGTCCCCTTCCGCATGCGAAAGTTTCGCAGCCACTGGGATTCATCCCAGACCTGAAGCACTATACGGTCCCACCAGTCCGTGCTTGTTTCCCGGGCCCAGAATCGCCGTTCAACAAAATCCACATGCCCCATTGCCACCGTGATGTCCTGGGCGCTGGGGCTCGTGGTTTCTGACAGCTCTGTGCCACTCTCCGACTTCAGGCTCTCACGGCGGTGCCGTAGCCTCCTCGCCCGATTTCTCTGCATCTGCCTCAGGGAAAGGTGTATGATAAGCTGCGAGGTGTTGAGAACGGCCACAAGTGCAGCGATGGTCGCAGCGTGATCCATGATCGCAGTGCTGTGGCGTCCGCGCTGTCACTGACCAGAAAAGTGCGCGAACTGATTTCCCGCCGGCGCTTTCATGGAGGGAGGGAGGGCGTT
>NW_020706592.1:0-5300 GCF_002925995.2 Terrapene triunguis
GTTGGCCTGGTCTACACTACGAGTTTAGGTCGACTTTAGCCGCGTTAAATCGACTTAAGCCTGGACACGTTTACACTACGAAGCCCTTTCTGTCGACTTAAAGGGCCCTTTAAACCGGTTTCCTAACACCACCTCGACAAGGGGATTAGCGATAAAATCGGCCTTAGGGGGTCGGAATTGGGTTAGTGTGGACGGAATTCAACATTACTGGCCTCCGGGAGCTATCCCACAGTGCTTCATTGTGACCGCTCTGGACAGCACTCTCATCTCAGATGCACTGGCCAGGTGGACAGGAAAAGCCCCGCGAACGTTTGAATTTCATTTCCTGTTTGCTCAGCGTGGAGAGCACAGGTGACCATGCAGAGCCCATCAGCACAGGTAACCGTGATGGAGTCCCAGTCCCAGTCCCAGGATCGCAGAAGAGCTCCAGCCTGGACCGAGCGGGAGGTACGGGATCTGATCGCCATCTGGGGAGATGAAGCAGTGCTCGCCGAACTCCGAAACAGTAAAAGAAACGGCAAAACATTAGAAAAGATCTCCAAGGCCATGAAGGACAGAGGCCATAACAGGGACGCACAGCAGTGCCGCGTGAAAATTAAGGAGCTAAGGCAAGCCTACCACAAAGCCAGAGACGCAAACGGAAGGTCCGGGGCTGAGCCGCAAACATGCCGCTACTACGCGGAGCTGCATGCCATTCTAGGGGGTGCAGCCACCACTAGCCCAAGCGTGTGCTATCAGTCCCTCTCTGGAAACGGGGAAGCGGGTTCGGCGGACGAGGAAGATGAGGATGGAGAGAACATAGATAGCTCACAGCAGCAAGGAAGCGGAGAAACCAGTTACCCCAACAGCCAGGATATGTTTGTCACCCTGGACCTGGAAACAGTAACCCCCGAACTCACCCAAGACCCTGAGGGCACACAGGGGACCTCTGGTGAGTGTACCTTTGCAAAAATTACACATGGTTTAAAAACAAGCGTGTTTAATGATTAATGATTAATTTGCCCTGGCAATCGCGGCCAGTACAGCTACTGGAAAAGTCTGTTAACGTGTATGGGGATGGAGCGGAAATCCTCCAGGGACATCTCCAGAAAGCTCTCCTTCATGTACTCCCAAAGCCTTTGCAAAAGGTTTCTGGGGAGGGCTGCCTTATCCCGTCTGCCATGGTAGGACACTTTACCACGCCAGGCCAGTAGCACGTAGTCTGGAATCATTGCATAACAAAGCATGGCAGCGTATGGTCCCGGTGTTTGCTGGCATGCAGACAACATCCATTCCTTATCGCTCTTTGTTATCCTCAGGAGAGTGATATCATTCACGGTCACCTGGTTGAAATGGGGCGATTTTATTAAGGGGACATTCAGAGGTGCCCCTTCCTGCTCTGCTGAACAGAAATATTCCCCGCTGTTAACCACGCGGTGGGGGGAGGGGTGAAGTGACCATCCCAGAGAATTGGGTGTGTGGGGTAGGGGAGTTAGTTGGGTTTGTGCTGCATGTTAAACCTGAAATCGCAGCCCCTCCTTTTACATTGCAAACCCATTTTAAATGGCACGGGTGCTTGGTATGGGAAATGAGGGCAGAACTGTTTGAAACCATCCCCACATGTTAAGAAGGTTAAAAAAGCCCAAAGACTGTATGTCTTACCATGGCTGCCTGCAAGCTGAAATCTGTGTCCTGGCACTGCGTGAGTGGTCTCTCACACCAAACCAGGAGACTCTCAATATAAGAGGAAAAATGCGACCTTGTAACGAAAGCACAGGTGCTGTGTGATGTTGTGAACAGCAAAATCTAACGTGAAAGAGTCTACCCATTGTTCTCTAAAATGTATCTTTTTTAACAATCTCTCCCTTCTCCACCAGCTGCAAATCTTACTCCTTCGCAGAGGCTAGTGAATATTCGAAGAAGGAAGCGAAGGACGCGTGACGAAATGTTTACTGAACTTCAGACTGCCTCCCACGCTGACAGAGCACAGCTGAATGCGTGGAGGCAGTCAATCACTGATTTTAAAAAAGCCCAATATGAGCGAGAGGAGAGGTGGCGTGCTGAATCGCGGGCTGAAGAGGAGAAGTTGCGTGCTGAAACGCGGGCTGAAGAGGAGAGGTGGCGTCAACTTGTAATCAGAAAGCAAGAGTCGATGCTCCGGCTGCTGGAGCATCAAAGTGATATGCTCCTGTGTATGGTTGAGCTGCAGGAAAGGCAGCAGGAGCAGAGACCGCCGCTACGGCCCCTCTGTAACCAGCAGCCATCCTCCCCAAGTCCCATTGCCTCCTCACCCAGACGCCCAAGAACACGGTGGGGGGGGCCTTCGGCCACCCACTCACTCCACCCTAGATGATTTCCATAGCAATAAGTTTTAAAGTTTTAAATTGGAGTCTGTCCTTTTCCTTCCCTCCTCCCCCACCCATCCAGGCCTACCTTTCCAATTATCCCCCTAGTTGTGTGCTGAATTAATAAAGAATGCATGAATGTGAAGTAACAATGACTTTATTGCCTCTGCAAGTGGTGCTCGAAGGGGGGAGGGTAGTAGGGGAGGGTGGGGTGGTTGGTTTGCAGGGAAGTAGAGTTAACCGGGTGGTGGGGGAGGGGCAGAGGGTTCATCAAGGAGCAACAAACAGAAGTTTCACACCATAGCCTGGCCAGTCACAAAACTGGTTTTCAACGCTTCTCTGATGCGCACCGCGCCCTGCTGTGCTCCTCTAACCGCCCTGGTGTCTGGCTGCGCGTAATCAGCGGCCAGGCGATTTGCCTCAACCTCCCACCCCGCCATAAATGTCTCCCCCTTACTTTCACATATATTGTGGAGCGCACAGCAAGCAGCAATAACAATGGGGATATTCTTTTCGCTAAGGTCTGAGCGAGTCAGTAAGCTGCGCCAGCGCGCTTTTAAACGGCGAAATGCACATTCCACCACCATTCGGCACTTGCTCAGCCTGTAGTTGAACAGGTCCTGACTACTGTCCAGGCTGCCTGTGTACGGCTTCATGAGCCATGGCATTAAGGGGTAGGCTGGGTCCCCAAGGATAACGATAGGCATTTCAACATCCCCAATGGTTATTTTCTGGTCCGGGAAGAAAGTCCCTTCCTCCAGCTTTCGAAACAGAAGAGACTGCCTGAAGACGCGAGCATCATGTACCCTTCCCGGCCAGCCCACGTTGATGTCGGTGAAACGTCCCTTGTGATCCACCAGGGCTTGCAGCAGCATTGAAAAGTACCCCTTGCGGTTTATGTAGTCAGTGGCTTGGTGCGCCGGTGCCAAGATAGGGATATGGGTTCCGTCTATCGCCCCACCACAGTTTGGGAATCCCATTGCAGCAAAGCCATCCACTATGGTCTGCACGTTTCCCAGAGTCACTACCCTTGATATCACCAGGTCTCTCATTGCCCTGGCAACTTGGATCACAGCAGCCCCCACAGTAGATTTGCCCACTCCAAATTGATTCCCGACTGACCGGTAGCTGTCTGGCATTGCAAGCTTCCACAGGGCTATCGCCACTCGCTTCTCAACTGTGAGGGCTGCTCTCATCCTGGTATTCTGGCGCTTCAGGGCAGGGGAAAGCAAGTCACAAAGTTCCATGAAAGTGCCCTTACGCATGCGAAAGTTTCGCAGCCACTGGGCATCGTCCCAGACCTGCAACACGATGCGGTCCCACCAGTCTGTGCTTGTTTCCCGGGCCCAGAATCGGCGGTCCACGGCATGAACCTGCCCCAGTAACACCATGATTTCCACATTGCTGGGGCCTGTGCCTTGTGAGAGGTCCATGTCAATTTCCTCATCACTATCGTCGCCGCGCTGCAATCGCCTCCTCCTCAGCTGGTCCTGGTTTGGCTTTGGCATGTCCAGGAGGCTCTGCATATACTCCAGGACAATGCGCGTGGTGTTCATAGTGCTCATAATTGCCGCGGTGATCTGAGCGGGCTCCATGATCCCAGTGCTGGCTATGGCGTCTGGTCTGAAAAAAGGCGCGAAAGTAGTATCTGACGGACCAGGGGAAGAAGGGAGGGAGGGAGAGAGGGAGGGAGGGAGGGAGGGGTGAGTGACGACATGGCGTACAGGTAGGGAGAGAGGGAGGGAGGGAGGGGCGAGTGACGACATGGCGTACAGGTACAGGGAATTAAAATCAAGAAAGGTGGCTTTGCATCAGGGAGAAAGACAAACAACTGTCACACAGAATGCCCCCCCCCAAAGATTGAACTCAAAAGCCTGGGTTTAGCAGGAGGGAGGGGGGAAGCAAATGAATGCAGAATAAATCTATTTTTTACATCTTAAGACGACGGTGCAGCATGACTGATAGCCCTTGGCATTTTCTGGGTGCTTGGCAGCAAATACTGGGCGCTTGGCAGTAAGCCTTCAGGTCTATTGCACGATCTGATACCCACTGCAATATGACAATGATGGATACCAATCGTAATATGCTATCTACTGCCCAAAAGGCAAGGGGTTGCTGCTGTGTAGCAATCTAGCCCCACGTCTGCCAGCCCCATGTCTGCCAGTACCCAGATCGCCATCGGCCTCTTCTGGGTGCTTAGCAGACAATACTGGGCACTTGGCAGAAAATAGCATGCTACGACTCTGCTAACATGCAATGATCCAACAGGGCGCCTGGCAGAAAATAGCATACTACGACTGATAACCATCATTGTCTGCCCGGGTGCCCATGATCGACAGCCACTGCAGTACGACAACGACGGATACCAGTCATAATATACCATCTTCTACCAAAAGGCAAGGGGCTGGTGCAATGCAGCCCCACGGCTGCCAGCCCCACAGCTGCCAGCACCCAGATCGCCAATGAAGGCTACCAGTCATGCTGCACCGTCTACCGCCAAAAGGCAGTAAGCTGCTGCTGCTGTTTAGCAATGCAGTCCCACGTTTGCCGGCACCCGGAAGACATATGGTGACGGTGAGCTGAGCTGAGCGGGCTCAATGCTTGGCGTGGTATGTTGTCTGCACAGGTAACCCAGGTAAAAAGGCGCGAATCTATTGTCTGCCGTTGCTGTGACGGCGGGGGAGGGGCCTGACGCAATGTACCCAGAACCCCTCGCGGCACTGCTTTGCATCATTCGGGCATTGCGATCTCAACCCATAATTCCAATGGGCGCCGGAGACTCCGGGAACTGTGGGATAGGTACCATAGTGCAATGCGCCGGAAGTCGACGCTAGCCTCGGTACTGTGGACGCGGTCCGCCGACTTCATGCACTTAGAGCATTTTATGTGGGGACACACACAATCGGCTGCATACAACCGGTTTCTATAAAACCGGCTTCTATAAATCCAACCTAATTTTGTAGTGTAGACATACCC
>NW_020706593.1:0-6011 GCF_002925995.2 Terrapene triunguis
ACTGAACTGCATTTGGCTGTTTCTTTCTGGTTAGGTCTGTCAGCGGGGCGGCGATTCGGCTGTAGTGTGGTACAAATCGCCTATAATATCCGGCCAAGCCTAAGAAGGATTGGACCTGTTTCTTGGACTTTGGAACCGGCCACTTTTGGATAGCATCCACTTTGGCCTGTAGGGGATTTATAGTTCCTTGACCCACCTGGTGCCCCAGGTACGTCACTCTGTTTTGGCCTATTTGACACTTTTTAGCCTTAACAGTTAGTCCTGCCTGTCGGATGCGCTCGAAGACTTTTCCCAGGTGCTCCAGGTGTTCTGTCCATGAATCAGAAAAAATGGCCACATCATCGAGGTAGGCAACTGCAGATTCTCCCAATCCCACTAAGAGACCATCTAGAAGTCTTTGGAAGGTGGCGGGTGCATTTCGCAACCCGAAAGGGAGTACATTGAATTCATACACCCCTGCCTGGGTGACGAAGGCGGACCTTTCCTTAGCGGGTTCATCTAGTGGTACTTGCCAGTACCCTTTGGTTAAGTCTAAAGTAGAGATGAATTGGGCATGTCCCAATTTCTCCAATAGCTCATCTGTGCGTGGCATTGGATAGTTGTCAGGACGAGTTACAGCATTTAGCTTACGGTAGTCCACGCAAAAGCGTATTTCCCCATCTGGTTTGGGAACTAGAACCACTGGAGATGCCCATGCACTGTTAGAGGGGCGGATTATACCCATCTGTAGCATGTCCTGGATCTCCCTTTGTATAGCAGCTTGGGCATGAGGTGACTCCCGGTAGGGTGGGGTTCTAATTGGGTGAGCATTACCTGTGTCAATGGAGTGGTATGCCCGTTCGGTCCGTCCTGGAGTGGCTGAGAAAATCGGTGCAAAGCTTGTGCACAGCTCCTTGATCTGCTGTCGCTGCAGACGTCCCAGGGTCGTGGAGAGGTTCACCTCTTCCACGCCACCATTCCTTTTTCCTTCGTAGTAGACACCTGCCGGCCACTCCGCGTCATCTGTTTCCTGGGCTGTAAACTGGCAAACGTTTAATTCTCTGGAATAAAAGGGCTTAAGAGAATTAACATGGTATACCTTAGGCTTTATGTTGGAGGTGGGGGAGGCTATGAGATAGTTAACAGCTCCTGGACCGTGAATGGTCCTTCCCACGACGCTTCCATTTTATGGGCCTGGAGCGCCTTTAAGACCATGACTCGGTCTCCTACTTTGAAGGACCGTTCTCTGGAATGTTTATCATACCAGGCCTTTTGCTCTTCCTGAGCATCCTTTAGGTTTTCTTTAGCAAGGGCTAAAGAGTGTCGGAGGGTGTTTTGTAGGTTGCTTACAAAGTCTAGAATGTTAGTTCCTGGAGAAGGCGTAAACCCCTCCCATTGCTGCTTCACCAACTGTAATGGCCCCTTAACCTCGCGGCCATACACAAGTTCAAATGGTGAAAACCCTAAACTGGGATGTGGTACAGCCCTGTAGGCAAAAAGCAACTGCTGCAACACTAGGTCCCAATCATTGGAGTGTTCATTTACGAATTTACGTATCATGGCCCCCAAAGTTCCATTAAACCTCTCCACCAGACCATTGGTTTGATGGTGATGAGGGGTGGCAACCAAGTGATTCACCCCATGAGCTTCCCACAGGTTTTTCATGTTCCCTGCCAGGAAATTAGTTCCCGAATCTGTAAGGATGTCGGAGGGCCAACCTACCCTGGCAAAAATGTCTGCTAATGCCTGGCACACACTTTTAGCCTTGGTGTTGCTTAAGGGTACAGCTTCCGGCCATCGGGTAGCAAAATCCATGAAAGTCAGTACGTACTGCTTTCCTCTGGGTGTCTTCTTTGGGAAAGGACCCAGAATATCCACAGCTACTCGCTGAAATGGGACCTCAATTATGGGTAGTGGCTGGAGAGGGGCTTTAACCTGGTCTTGGGGCTTTCCCACTCGTTGGCACACCTCACAAGACCGGACATAATTAGCAACGTCCTTGCCCATTCCCTCCCAGTGGAAGGACTTCCCCAACCGGTCTTTGGTTCTGTTCACCCCAGAATGGCCACTGGGAGGATCATGGGCTAAGCTCAAGAGCTTTACCCGATACTTAGTGGGAACTACCAACTGTCTTTGAGGATGCCAGTCTTCCTGGTGCCCACCAGAAAGAGTCTCCTTGTATAAAAGTCCTTGTTCTACAACAAACCGGGATCGGTTAGAAGAGCTGAGAGGCGGTGGGGTACTCCGTGCCGCCGCCCAAGCTTTCTGAAGGCTGTCATCTGCTTCCTGCTCGGCCTGGAACTGTTCCCTTGATGCTGGAGACATCAGTTCCTCCTTGGACTGTGGACTGGGGCTTGGTCCCTCTGGAAGCAATGCAGGTGCTGGGGCTGTTTCCATTGACTGTGAACCGCTGTTCGTTGGTGCACTATGTGGTATTTCAGGCTCTGGCTGAGCCTCTTGGGTAGAGTTATCTGTTGCTTCTGCCAGTTCAGGCTCGCTGGTGCCCTCTGGTGTTGGAGTGGTAGACGGGTTTGCAAGCGCTGGACTCAGTGCTGGCAATGGTTCTGGTGCTGGTTGCGTTGCCAGTTCCGGTTCTGGGACTGGCTTTGGCTGGGTCTCTGGGATTGGATCCACTACGGCTGTTGCAGTCGCTGGCAGGGGATCCGGTTTCACCGCCTTTGTCTGGGTCTCTGGTAACACAGATGGGGCCCTGGTGGACGGCTCAGGAACAGGGATGGGGGTGAAAGCTTGCTTAGCCTGGCTGCGGGTGACTATTCCCACCCTCTTGGCTAGCTTCACATGGTTGGCCAAGTCTTCCCCCAGCAGCATGGGGATGGGATAATTGTCATAGATTGCAAAAGTCCACATTCCTGACCAGCCCTTGTACTGGACATGCAACTTGGCTGTAGGCAAGGTTACAGACTGTGACACGAAGGGTTGAATTGTCACTGTAGCCTCCGGGTTGATGAGTTTGGGGTCCACTAGGGATTGGTGGATAGTTGACACTTGTGCCCCAGTGTCCCTCCAAGCGATAACCTTCTTTCCGCCCACTCTCAAGGTTTCCCTTCGCTCCGAGGGTATGAGAGAGGCATCTGGGTCTGGGGATCTTTGGTGTGATTGTGGTGTAATGAACTGTAATCGGTTGGGGTTCTTGGGGCAGTGAGCTTTTATATGTCCCAGTTCATTACATTTAAAACATCGCCCTGCTAAGGTATCACCGGGGTGATGTTGGTTGGTGGAGACTGGTGTGGTGGGGTGAGAAGGCGTCTGGGGTTTCCCTTGGGATGTAGGTGGGGCCTTGGGTTGTCCCCGGTGGTAAGGTTTTGTTTCGGCTTGCCCCTTCTGATATTCGCTCTAACTGCTACTAGTTTTTTTCTTTTCTGCCACCTCCACCCATTTGGCTCCAATCTCCCCCACCTTGGTTACAGTTTTGGGCTTCCCATCTAGGATGTACCTTTCTATTTCCTCAGGAACACCCTCTAAAAACTGCTCCATTTTTACTAGGGAAACCAGATCTTCCAGAGATTTAACATTTGCTCCTGATACCCAAGAATCACAATTTTTGTCAATGTGGTAGGCATGTCGGGTAAATGACACGTCTGGTTTCCACCTTAGGACTCTGAACCGCCGACAGGCATGCTCGGGTGTTAGCCCCATTCTGAGTCTGGCCTTGTTTTTAAAAAGTTCATAACTGTTCATGTGTTCCTTAAGCATTTCAGCCGCTACCTCTGCTAAAGGTCCACTGAGCTGCGGCCTCAGCTCTACCATGTACTGGTCTGTAGTGATGCTGTACCCAAGGCAGGCCCTTTCAAAATTTTCTAAGAAGGCCTCAGTATCATCGCCTGCCTTGTAGGTGGGGAATTTTCTGGGATGGGAAGGGGTACCTGGAGAGGGGTTGCTAGGATTGGCTGGTATATCCGGCCTAGCCCTTGCTAATTCCAGTTCATGCTTCCTCTCTTTTTCCCTCTCCTCCATCTCTTTTTCTTTCAGCTCCATAGCTCTCTTGTGGGCCTCCTCTTTGGCTTTCTCTTCTCTTTCATGGGCCTCCTCTTTGGCTTTCTTTTCAGCTTCTTGCTCGAGTTTTTTTAATTGAAGCAGTCTCTGATGTTTTTTTTCATTTTCTTCTGCTTCTAGTCTGGCCAGTTCTAGTTTGTTAGCTACTTCTTTGGTAGTCATTTTCCTGTTTTCTTGTGCTGGGCCACACCCATCTGCAGTTGACTGAAACTGGGATGCACTCAGCTCAGGCTGCTGCTGAGGTAACAGAGACTTTCTAACTAGCTATCCCCGAGAGGTAGAAAGAAAAAAAACAATTCAGCTTGTAAATTCCTTTTACCAGCTGTTTGCTCACTGATTGAACCCTTCTCTTAACAAAGACCCTTGTTAAAAAAACTTAACACCTCTGCCTTCAGGCAAGGAGAGATAAGATATGCATCTACCTTCAGCTCTGCTTTCCAAGCAGCTAGAAAGGAGGAAAAAAAATCTTACTGGCTTTTGGTTTAAAATGATTCCACCGCTCTGCCACCATGTCAAGGCTGCTTCCCTACTCTGAACTTTAGGGTACAAATATGGGGGCCTGCATGAAAACTTCTAAGCTTAACTACCAGCTTAGATCTGGTCCGCTGCCACCACTCTCGATGCTAATTCCCTTCCCTGGGTAGCCTTGAGAGACTCTTCACCAATTCCCTGGTGAATACAGATCCAAACCCCTTGGATCTTAAAACAAGGAGAAATTAACCATCCCCCGTCCTCCCTTCCACCAACTCCTGGTGGATCAAGATCCAACCCCCTTGGATCTAAAAAACAAGGAAAATCAATCAGGTTCTTAAAAAGAAGGCTTTTAATTAAAGAAAAAGGTAAAAATCATCTCTGTAAAATCAGGATGGAAAATAACTTTACAGGGTAATCAAACTTATAGAGCCCAGAGGAATCCCCTCTAGCCTTAGGTTCAAGGTTACAGCAAACAGAGGTAAACACCCTAGTAAAAGGTATATTTACAAGTTGAGAAAACAAAGGTAAACTAACACGCCTTGCCTGGCTGTTTACTTACAAGTTTGAAATATGAGAGACTTGTTCAGAAAGATGTGGAGAGCCTGGATTGATGTCTGGTCCCTCTTAGTCCCAAGGGCGAACAACCCCCAAAACAAAGAGCACAAACAAAAGCCTTCCCCCCCCCCCAAGATTTGAAAGTATCTTGTCCCCTTATTGGTCCTTTGGGTCAGGTGTCAGCCAGGTTACCTGAGCTTCTTAACCCTTTACAGGTAAAAGGATTTTGGAGTCTCTGGCCAGGAGGGATTTTATAGTACTGTACACAGGAGAGCTGTTACCCTTCCCTTTATAGTTATGACACGCCCCGCAAATCACAGATAGTGTTGGACAGCCGGTTCCACACTGGCTGTGATTTCTTCCTGGAGCTCTAGGAGAAAACAGAGTTAATAAGACACATGCACCTTTAGACATACTACTGATTATATAAAAACTAACAATATGTTCCACATTCCAAGAACAATTTTTAACCGGTTGATTCTGGGAAACTTTCCCGGGAGAGTGCATCAGCCACTTTGTTAGAAGCCCCTGAAATGTGTTGTATTTCAAAATCAAAATCTTGGAGAGCTAAACTCCACCGAAGAAGTTTTTTGTTATTTCCCTTGGCGGTATGAAGCCACTGTAGCGCAGCATGGTCTGTTTGTAGTTGGAAACGCCGTCCCCAAACATATGGGCGTAGCTTTTCCAGCGCGTACACAATGGCGTAGCATTCCTTTTCGCTGATTGACCAGTGGCTTTCCCTCTCAGACAGTTTCTTGCTGAGAAACACGACAGGATGGAATTCTTGATCCGGTCCTTCCTGCATTAAAACTGCTCCCACGCCTCGCTCGGAAGCATCTGTGGTTACTAGGAACGGTTTGTCAAAGTCTGGGGCCCTTAGCACAGGGTCAGACATGAGTGTTGCCTTAAGCTGGTTAAAGGCCTTTTGACACTCATCAGTCCACTGAACTGCATTTGGCTGTTTCTTTCTGGTTAGGTCTGTCAGCGGG
>NW_020706594.1:0-5263 GCF_002925995.2 Terrapene triunguis
ATAGTTATGACACGCCCCCCAAATCACAGATAGTGTTGGACGTTCGGTTCCACACTGGCTGTGATTTCTTCCTGGAGTTCTAGGAGAAAACAGAGTTAATAAGACACATGTACCTTTAGACATACTACTGATTATATAAAAACTAACAATATGTTTCATTCCAAGAACAATTGTTAACCAGTTAACTCTGGGAAACTTTCCCGGGAGAGTGCATCAGCCACTTTGTTAGAAGCTCCCGAAATGTGTTGTATTTCAAAATCAAAATCTTGGAGAGCTAAACTCCATCGAAGAAGTTTTTTGTTATTTCCCTTGGCGGTATGAAGCCACTGTAGCGCAGCATGGTCTGTTTGTAGTTGGAAACGCCGTCCCCAAACATATGGGCGTAGCTTTTCCAGCGCGTGCACAATGGCGTAGCATTCCTTTTCGCTGATTGACCAGTGACTTTCCCTCTCAGACAGTTTTTTGCTGAGAAACACGACAGGATGGAATTCTTGATCCGGTCCTTCCTGCATTAAAACTGCTCCCACGCCTCTCTCGGAAGCATCTGTGGTTACTAGGAACGGTTTGTCAAAGTCTGGGGCCCTTAGCACAGGGTCAGACATGAGTGTTGCCTTAAGCTGGTTAAAGGCCTTTTGACACTCATCAGTCCACTGAACTGCATTTGGCTGTTTCTTTCTGGTTAGGTCTGTCAGCGGGGCGGCGATTTGGCTGTAGTGTGGTACAAATCGCCTATAATATCCGGCCAAGCCTAAGAAGGATTGGACCTGTTTCTTTGACTTTGGAACCGGCCACTTTTGGATAGCATCCACTTTGGCCTGTAGGGGATTTATAGTTCCTTGACCCACCTGGTGCCCCAGGTACGTCACTCTGTTTTGGCCTATTTGACACTTTTTAGCCTTAACAGTTAGTCCTGCCTGTCGGATGCGCTCGAAGACTTTTCCCAGGTGCTCCAGGTGTTCTGTCCATGAATCAGAAAAAATGGCCACATCATCGAGGTAGGCAACTGCAGATTCTCCCAATCCCGCTAGGAGACCATCTACAAGTCTTTGGAAGGTGGCGGGTGCATTTCGCAACCCGAAAGGGAGTACATTGAATTCATACACCCCTGCCTGGGTGACGAAGGCTGACCTTTCCTTAGCGGGTTCATCTAGTGGTACTTGCCAGTACCCTTTGGTTAAGTCTAAAGTAGAGATGAATTGGGCATGTCCCAATTTTTCCAATAGCTCATCTGTGCGTGGCATTGGATAGTTGTCAGGACGAGTTACAGCATTTAGCTTACGGTAGTCCACGCAAAAGCGTATTTCCCCATCTGGTTTGGGAACTAGAACCACTGGAGATGCCCATGCACTGGTAGAGGGGCGGATTATACCCATCTGTAGCATGTCCTGGATCTCCCTTTGTATAGCAGCTTGGGCATGAGGTGACTCCCGGTAGGGTGGGGTTCTAATTGGGTGAGCATTACCTGTGTCAATGGAGTGGTATGCCCGTTCAGTCCGTCCTGGAGTGGCTGAGAAAATCGGTGCAAAGCTTGTGCACAGCTCCTTGATCTGCTGTCGCTGCAGACGTCCCAGGGTCGTGGAGAGGTTCACCTCTTCCACGCCACCATTCCTTTTTCCTTCGTAGTAGACACCTGCCGGCCACTCCGCGTCATCTGTTTCCTGGGCTGTAAACTGGCAAACGTTTAATTCTCTGGAATAAAAGGGCTTAAGAGAATTAACATGGTATACCTTAGGCTTTATGTTGGAGGTGGGGGAGGCTATGAGATAGTTAACAGCTCCTAGGCGCTCCTGGACCGTGAATGGTCCTTCCCACGACGCTTCCATTTTATGGGCCTGGAGCGCCTTTAAGACCATGACTTGGTCTCCTACTTTGAAGGACCGTTCTCTGGAATGTTTATCATACCAGGCCTTTTGCTCTTCCTGAGCATTCTTTAGGTTTTCTTTAGCAAGGGCTAAAGAGTGTCGGAGGGTGTTTTGTAGGTTGCTTACAAAGTCTAGAATGTTAGTTCCTGGAGAAGGCGTAAACCCCTCCCATTGCTGCTTCACCAACTGTAATGGCCCCTTAACCTCGCGGCCATACACAAGTTCAAATGGTGAAAACCCTAAACTGGGATGTGGTACAGCCCTGTAGGCAAAAAGCAACTGCTGCAACACTAGGTCCCAATCATTGGAGTGTTCATTTACGAATTTACGTATCATGGCCCCCAAAGTTCCATTAAACCTCTCCACCAGACCATTGGTTTGATGGTGATGAGGGGTGGCAACCAAGTGATTCACCCCATGAGCTTCCCACAGGGTTTTCATGTTCCCTGCCAGGAAATTAGTTCCCGAATCTGTAAGGATGTCGGAGGGCCAACCTACCCTGGCAAAAATGTCTGCTAATGCCTGGCACACACTTTTAGTCTTGGTGTTGCTTAAGGGTACAGCTTCCGGCCATCGGGTAGCAAAATCCATGAAAGTCAGTACGTACTGCTTTCCTCTGGGTGTCTTCTTTGGGAAAGGACCCAGAATATCCACAGCTACTCGCTGAAATGGGACCTCAATTATGGGTAGTGGCTGGAGAGGGGCTTTAACCTGGTCTTGGGGCTTTCCCACTCGTTGGCACACCTCACAAGACCGGACATAATTAGCAACGTCCTTGCCCATTCCCTCCCAGTGGAAGGACTTCCCCAACCGGTCTTTGGTTCTGTTCACCCCAGAATGGCCACTGGGATGATCATGGGCTAAGCTCAAGAGCTTTACCCGATACTTAGTGGGAACCACCAACTGTCTTTGAGGATGCCAGTCTTCCTGGTGCCCACCAGAAAGAGTCTCCTTGTATAAAAGTCCTTTTTCTACAACAAACCGGGATCGGTTAGAAGAGCTGAGAGGCGGTGGGGTGCTCCGTGCCGCCGCCCAAGCTTTCTGAAGGCTGTCATCTGCTTCCTGCTCGGCCTGGAACTGTTCCCTTGATGCTGGAGACATCAGTTCCTCCTTGGACTGTGGACTGGGGCTTGGTCCCTCTGGAAGCGATGCAGGTGCTGGGACTGTTTCCATTGACTGTGAACCGCTGTTCGCTGGTGCACTATGTGGTATCTCAGGCTCTGGCTGAGCCTCTTGGGTAGGGTTATCTGCTGCTTCCGCCAGTTCAGGCTCGCTGGTGCCCTCTGGCATTGGAGTTGTAGACGGGTTTGCAAGCGCTGGACTCAGTGCCGGCAATGGTTCTGGTGCTGGTTGCGTTGCCAGTTCCGGTTCCGGGACTGGCTTTGGCTGGGTCTCTGGGATTGGATCCACTACGGCTGTTGCAGTCGTTGGCAGGGGATCCGGTTCCACCACCTGTGTTTGGGTCTCCGGTAACACAGACGGGGCCCTGGTGGACGGCTCAGGAACAGGGATGGGGGTGAAAGCTTGCTTAGCCTGGCTGCGGGTGACTATTCCCACCCTCTTGGCTAGCTTCACATGGTTGGCCAAGTCTTCCCCCAGCAGCATGGGGATGGGATAATTGTCATAGACTGCAAAAGTCCACATTCCTGCCCAGCCCTTGTACTGGACATGCAACTGGGCTGTAGGCAAGGTTACAGACTGTGACACGAAGGGTTGAATTGTCACTGTAGCCTCCGGGTTGATGAGTTTGGGGTCCACTAGGGATTGGTGGATAGTTGACACTTGTGCCCCAGTGTCCCTCCAAGCGATAACCTTCTTTCCGCCCACTCTCAAGGTTTCCCTTCGCTCCGAGGGTATGAGAGAGGCATCTGGGTCTGGGGATCTTTGGTGTGATTGGGGTGTAATGAACTGTAATCGGTTAGGGTTCTTGGGGCAGTGAGCCTTTATATGCCCCAGTTCATTACATTTAAAACATCGCCCTGCTAAGGTATCACCGGGGCGATGTTGGTTGATGGAGACTGGTGTGGTGGGGTGAGAAGGCGTCTGGGGTTTCCCTTGGGATGTGGGTGGGGCCTTGGGTTGTCCCCGGTGGTAAGGTTTTGTTTTGGCTTGCCCCTTCTGATATTCGCTCCAACTGCTACTAGCTTTTTTCTTTTCTGTCACCTCCACCCATTTGGCTCCAATCTCCCCCGCCTCGGTTACAGTTTTGGGCTTCCTATCTAGGATGTACCTTTCTATTTCCTCAGGAACACCCTCTAAAAACTGCTCCATTTTTACTAGGGAAAGCAGATCTTCCAGAGATTTAACATTTGCTCCTGATACCCAGGCATCACAATTTTTGTCAATGTAGTAGGCATGCCGGGTAAATGACATATCTGGTTTCCACCTTAGGGCTCTGAACCGCCGACGGGCATGCTCGGGTGTTAGCCCCATTCTGAGTCTGGCCTTGTTTTTAAAAAGTTCATAACTGTTCATGTGTTCCTTAGGCATTTCAGCCGCCACCTCTGCTAAGGGTCCACTGAGCTGCGGTCTCAGCTCTACCATGTACTGGGGTGGAGGGATGCTGTATCCAAGGCAGGCCCTTTCAAAATTTTCTAAGAAGGCCTCAGTATCATCGCCTGCCTTGTAGGTGGGGAATTTCCTGGGATGGGAAGTGGTACCTGGAGAGGAGTTGTTAGGATGGTCTGATGCATCCTGCCTAGTCCTTGCTGCTTCCAGTTCCATCTCTTTTTCTTTCAGCTCCATCTCTCTTTTATGGGCCTCCTGTTTGGCTTTTTCTTCTCTTTCATGGGCCTCCTGTTTGGCTTTTTCCAGCTCCATTTCTCTCTTGTGGGCCTCCTCTTTGGCTTTCTCTTCTCTGTCTCTCAGCTCCATCTCTCTCTTGTGGGCCCCCTCTTTGGCTTTCTCTTCTCTGTCTCTCAGCTCTATCTCTTTTTCTTTCAGCTCCATAGCTCTCTTGTGGGCCTCCTCTTTAGCTTTTTCTTCTTTGGTAGTCATTTTCCTGGTTTTCCTGTGCTGGGTCACCCCCTCTGCAGTTGACTGAAACTGGGATGTACTTAGCTGTGGCTGCTGCTGAGTTAACAGAGACTTTCTAACAAGCTACTCCCGAGGATGTAAAAAGAAAAAAAAAACAATTCAACTTGTAAATTGCCTTTACCAGTTCAAAGTTTGCTCACTGATTGAACCCTTCTCTTAACAAAGGACCTCGTTAAAAAAAACTTAACACCTCTGCCTTCAGGCAAGGAGAGATAAGATATGCATCTACCTTCAGCTCTGCTCTCCAAGCAGCTAGAAGGAAAAAAAAAATCTCTTACTGGCTTTTGGGTTAAAACGATCTCCACCGCTATGCCACCATGTCAAGGCTGGATCCCCACTTTGAACTTTAGGGTTCAAATGTAGGG
>NW_020706595.1:0-1670 GCF_002925995.2 Terrapene triunguis
ACAGAGAGCATGAACAGGTGGGAGTTGTCTTACCAACTCTGAGAGGCCAATTAAGTAAGAGAAAAAAAACTTTTGAAGTGATAATCAAGGTAGCCAAGTACAGACAGTTTGATAAGAAGCAAGTGTGAGAATACTTACAAGGGGAGATAGATTCAATGTTTGTAATGGCTCAGCCATTCCCAATCCCTATTTAGCCCTGAGTTGATTGTGTCTAGTTTGCATATCAATTCCAGCTCAGCAGTCTCTCGTTGGAGTCTGTTTTTGAAGTTTTTCTGTTTTAAGATAGCCACCCGCAGGTCTGTCATAGAATGGCCAGACAGGTTAAAGTGTTCTCCCACTGGTTTTTGAGTATTATGATTCCTGATGTCAGATTTGTGTCCATTAATTCTTTTGCGTAGAGACTGTCCGGTTTGGCCAATGTACATGGCAGAGGGGCATTGCTGGCACATGATGGCATATATCACATTGGTAGATGTGCAGGTGAATGAGCCCCTGATGGTATGGCTGATGTGATTAGGCCCTATGATGGTGTCACTTGAATAGATATGTGGACAGAGTTGGCATCGGGCTTTGTTACAAGGATAGGTTCCTGGGTCAGTGTTTTTGTTCAGTGATGTGTGGTTGCTGGTGAGTATTTGCTTTAGGTTGGGGGGTTGTCTGTAAGCAAGGACAGGTCTGTCTCCCAAGATCTGTGAGAGTAAAGGATCATCTTTCAGGATAGGTTGTAGATCTCTAATGATGCGCTGGAGAGGTTTTAGTTGGGGGCTGAAGGTGACAGCTAGTGGTGTTCTGTTATTTTCTTTGTTGGCCCTGTCTTGTAGGAGGTGACTTCTGGGTACTCGTCTGGCTCTGTCAATCTGTTTTTTCACTTCAGCAGGTGGGTATTGTAGTTTTAAGAATGCTTGATAGAGATCTTGTAGGTGCTTGTCTCTATCTGAGGGATTGGAGCAAATGCGGTTATATCTTAGAGCTTGGCTGTAGACAATGGATCGTGTGGTGTGTCCTGGATGGAAGCTGGAGGCATGTAGGTAAGTGTAGCGGTCAGTAGGTTTCCAGTATAGGGTGGTATTTATGTGACCATCGCTTATTAGCACAGTAGTGTCCAGGAAATGGACCGCTTGTGTGGATTGATCTAGGCTGAGGTTGATGGTGGGATGGAAATTATTGAAATCATGGTGGAATTCCTCAAGGGCTTCTTTTCCATGGGTCCAGATGATGAAGATGTCATCAATGTAGCGCAAGTAGAGTAGGGGCGTTAGGGGACGAGAGCTAAGGAAGCGTTGTTCTAAGTCAGCCATAAAAATGTTGGCATACTGTGGGGCCATGCGGGTACCCATAGCAGTGCCGCTGACTTGAAGGTATATATTGTCCCCAAATGTGAAATAGTTGTGGGTGAGGACAAAGTCACAAAGTTCAGCCACCAGGTTAGCTGTGACATTATCGGGGATACTGTTCCTGATAGCTTGTAGTCCATCTTTGTGTGGAATATTGGTGTAGAGGGCTTCTACGTCCATAGTGGCCAGGATGGTGTTTTCTGGAAGATCACCGATGGATTGTAGTTTCCTCAGGAAGTCAGTAGTATCTCGAAGATAGCTGGGAGTGCTGGTAGCGTAGGGTCTGAGGAGAGAGTCCACATAACCAGACAAGCCTGATGTTAGGGTGCCAATGCC
>NW_020706596.1:0-1670 GCF_002925995.2 Terrapene triunguis
GGCATTGGCACCCTAACATCAGGCTTGTCTGGTTATGTGGACTCTCTCCTCAGACCCTACGCTACCAGCACTCCCAGCTATCTTCGAGATACTACTGACTTCCTGAGGAAACTACAATCCATCGGTGATCTTCCAGAAAACACCATCCTGGCCACTATGGACGTAGAAGCCCTCTACACCAATATTCCACACAAAGATGGACTACAAGCTATCAGGAACAGTATCCCCGATAATGTCACAGCTAACCTGGTGGCTGAACTTTGTGACTTTGTCCTCACCCACAACTATTTCACATTTGGGGACAATATATACCTTCAAGTCAGCGGCACTGCTATGGGTACCCGCATGGCCCCACAGTATGCCAACATTTTTATGGCTGACTTAGAACAACGCTTCCTTAGCTCTCGTCCCCTAACGCCCCTACTCTACTTGCGCTACATAGATGACATCTTCATCATCTGGACCCATGGAAAAGAAGCCCTTGAGGAATTCCACCATGATTTCAATAATTTCCATCCCACCATCAACCTCAGCCTAGATCAATCCACACAAGCGGTCCATTTCCTGGACACTACTGTGCTAATAAGCGATGGTCACATAAATACCACCCTATACTGGAAACCTACTGACCGCTACACTTACCTACATGCCTCCAGCTTCCATCCAGGACACACCACACGATCCATTGTCTACAGCCAAGCTCTAAGATATAACCGCATTTGCTCCAATCCCTCAGATAGAGACAAGCACCTACAAGATCTCTATCAAGCATTCTTAAAACTACAATACCCACCTGCTGAAGTGAAAAAACAGATTGACAGAGCCAGACGAGTACCCAGAAGTCACCTCCTACAAGACAGGGCCAACAAAGAAAATAACAGAACACCACTAGCTGTCACCTTCAGCCCCCAACTAAAACCTCTCCAGCGCATCATTAGAGATCTACAACCTATCCTGAAAGATGATCCTTTACTCTCACAGATCTTGGGAGACAGACCTGTCCTTGCTTACAGACAACCCCCCAACCTAAAGCAAATACTCACCAGCAACCACACATCACTGAACAAAAACACTGACCCAGGAACCTATCCTTGTAACAAAGCCCGATGCCAACTCTGTCCACATATCTATTCAAGTGACACCATCATAGGGCCTAATCACATCAGCCATACCATCAGGGGCTCATTCACCTGCACATCTACCAATGTGATATATGCCATCATGTGCCAGCAATGCCCCTCTGCCATGTACATTGGCCAAACCGGACAGTCTCTACGCAAAAGAATTAATGGACACAAATCTGACATCAGGAATCATAATACTCAAAAACCAGTGGGAGAACACTTTAACCTGTCTGGCCATTCTATGACAGACCTGCGGGTGGCTATCTTAAAACAGAAAAACTTCAAAAACAGACTCCAACGAGAGACTGCTGAGCTGGAATTGATATGCAAACTAGACACAATCAACTCAGGGCTAAATAGGGATTGGGAATGGCTGAGCCATTACAAACATTGAATCTATCTCCCCTTGTAAGTATTCTCACACTTGCTTCTTATCAAACTGTCTGTACTTGGCTACCTTGATTATCACTTCAAAAGTTTTTTTTCTCTTACTTAATTGGCCTCTCAGAGTTGGTAAGACAACTCCCACCTGTTCATGCTCTCTGT
>NW_020706597.1:0-1956 GCF_002925995.2 Terrapene triunguis
ATAAATTTGTTAGTCTCTAAGGTGCCACAAGTACTCCTGTTCTTTTTACAGTCCTTTCTGACTTTCTGAGTTTTAAGCAGAAGGTGTGAGAAAAATTATGCATCTCTATGGCTATTAGATTCCTAGTTAAGAATGTGTGTTATAAGAAGCTGGTCAGTAAGAGACGTCAGTAGAGTTCACAGTCAGAATACAGGAGTCTTATTTCAAGGAGAGCTTGTAAAAGTCTAAAGCAATGAAATTACTTGTGTGACCTTTTCACCAATGTGAGTGAGAGGTTCACCACCTGGCCCTACATTTTCAAAATAAAACTCCTGTTTGTATCATGTGTCTTTGTGAACAAAAACATTTACGCACACAAGCTACAGCACTAGCATGGTATGTGCTGGTGACAGAATTTATACCCCGCAAAACCCATTTATCCAACAGAGTTTTGCTGATGCAAGTTTTCCACCTGCTCACAAAATTTCTAGTCCTCAAGAACTGTGCATGCAAGTATTTGTTACATAAAGTTGCACATACACAAAAAGAGGCCATAGGTTAATGAAACTTTGAAAATGTGACTCTTGTTTCAAGTACTAAGGAAAAGAAGTATTTAGAAAGCAGGCAAAGAGGAAATTACTGGGGTCAGCAGAAATCTGAGTTCACTTCCTAATAATACCCCAACATACTGTACAGATAAACTTTCCTAGTCTCTTCTTACGCTAGGAGTTACCAACTTACCTTCATTTATCCATGGTGCAAAATTGCATTACAATATCATAAGTTTTGTATCATATTTCACTGTCATTTCGCATGAAATATGTTTGCCACCAGTTCTGAAATTCAAATGACAGTTCTACTTTCCACAGATCTTTCCTGCATCTTGCAATACTAGTGTGCTGGATGATGGGGAGTGGCACGCTAGGATACCTACCCATGGTGCACCACACTATGCATCGACACTAGCACTCCTGGTGAGTATGCACAGCGCCACTGCAAGGAACCAAATATGCATGCACATGAGCAATGTACTAACTGTGGTGGCATTACGCCAGCGTAACTTGCATTGATCCAAAGTTGGTAGTGTAGATATGGCCAAGCTTGCCTTTGAAGCGCTCTAAATAGATTTCAAGTAAGATGCTGCTTCGTGGCATAATGCAGGGTTGTAATATTCCGCTGCATCATTAGCATGTTGCAAAGCGAAATGCACCATGGGTAGGTATCCTAGCGTGCCACTCCCCATCATCCAGCACACTAGTATTGCAAGATGCAGGAAAGATCTGTGGAAAGTAGAACTGTCATTTGAATTTCAGAACTGGTGGCAAACATATTTCATGCGAAATGACAGTGAAATATGATACAAAACTTATGATATTGTAATGCAATTTTGCACCATGGATAAATGAAGGTAAGTTGGTAACTCCTAGCGTAAGAAGAGACTAGGAAAGTTTATCTGTACAGTATGTTGGGGTATTATTAGGAAGTGAACTCAGATTTCTGCTGACCCCAGTAATTTCCTCTTTGCCTGCTTTCTAAATACTTCTTTTCCTTAGTACTTGAAACAAGAGTCACATTTTCAAAGTTTCATTAACCTATGGCCTCTTTTTGTGTATGTGCAACTTTATGTAACAAATACTTGCATGCACAGTTCTTGAGGACTAGAAATTTTGTGAGCAGGTGGAAAGCTTGCATCAGCAAAACTCTATTGGATAAATGGCTTTTGCGGGGTATAAATTCTGTCACCAGCACATACCATGCTAGTGCTGTAGCTTGTGTGCGTAAATGTTTTTGTTCACAAAGACACATGATACAAACAGGAGTTTTATTTTGAAAATGTAGGGCCAGATGGTGAACCTCTCACTCACATTGGTGAAAAGGTCACACAAGTAATTTCATTGCTTTAGACTTTTACAAGCTCTCCTTGAAATAAGACTCCTGTATTCTGACTGTGAACTCTACTGACGTCTCTTACTGACC
>NW_020706598.1:0-1218 GCF_002925995.2 Terrapene triunguis
TTTGCGGATACAGACTAACACGGCTGCTACTCTGAAACCTGTCATTATGCAAGGCACTGCATTTAGCCGTATGGAGTGGAAATCCATCAACTTCATGAAAAAGCTCGTACAGATACAGACAGACATCATCTTCCTTTCCAAATGCAAGCAGATGGACATCATACCAAAAGGACTAAAGGTAAAAAATCCATTACAATCTACATATCACACAGACTATGCTGAGAGACTGTGTCACACACTGTCAAAGAAACTGCGAAACCACCTGATCAGCATCCTATACAACAAACAGGGAAAGATTAAGGATGAGCTCTCAAAACTGGATACTCTCATAAGAAACCAACCTTCCACACAAACTTCCTCATGGATAGACTTTACAAAAACTAGACAAGCCATTTACAAGACAAACTTTGCCTCTCTACAAAGGAAAAAGGACACTAAACGATCTAAACTGCTACATGCCACAAGGAGCCACAACAGTAGTTCCCTTAACCCACCCAGCAATATTGGTAACCTTTCCAGCTATACTCTTAGCCCAGCAGAAGAGTCTGTCCTATCTCGGGGCCTCTCCTTTTGTCCCTCCAGACCCACGAACATGATACAGTTCTGCGGTGACCTAGAATCCTACTTTCGACGTCTCCGACTCAAAGAATATTTCCAACATACCTCTGAACAGCATACTAACCCACAGAATCCCCCCTACCAGCACTACAAAAAAAAAGATTCTGCGTGGACTCCTCTGGACAGTCGTAACAACAGACTGGATTTCTACATAGATTGCTTCCGTCAACTTGCAAAGGCTGAAATTGTGGATAAGCAACATCACTTGCCCCATAACCTCAGCCATGCTGAACACAACGCCATCTACAGCCTCAGAAACAACCCTGACATCATTATCAAAAAGGCTGACAAAGGAGGTGCTGTCGTCATCATGAATAAATTGGAATATGACCAAGAGGCTGCTAGACAGCTCTCTAACACCACATTCTACAGGCCATTATCCTCTGATCCCACTGAGGATTACCTAAAGAAACTACACCATCTGCTAAAAAAACTCCCTGACAAAGCACAGGAACAAATCTGTACAGATACATGCCTAGAACCCCGACCAGGGACATTCTATTTGCTACCCAAGATCCATAAACCTGGGAATCCTGGACGCCCCATCATCTCAGGCATTGGCACCCTAACATCAGGCTTGTCTGGTTATGTGGACTCTCT
>NW_020706599.1:0-1262 GCF_002925995.2 Terrapene triunguis
AGAGAGTCCACATAACCAGACAAGCCTGATGTTAGGGTGCCAATGCCTGAGATGATGGGGCGTCCAGGATTCCCAGGTTTATGGATCTTGGGTAGCAAATAGAATGTCCCTGGTCGGGGTTCTAGGCATGTATCTGTACAGATTTGTTCCTGTGCTTTGTCAGGGAGTTTTTTTAGCAGATGGTGTAGTTTCTTTAGGTAATCCTCAGTGGGATCAGAGGATAATGGCCTGTAGAATGTGGTGTTAGAGAGCTGTCTAGCAGCCTCTTGGTCATATTCCAATTTATTCATGATGACGACAGCACCTCCTTTGTCAGCCTTTTTGATAATGATGTCAGGGTTGTTTCTGAGGCTGTAGATGGCGTTGTGTTCAGCATGGCTGAGGTTATGGGGCAAGTGATGTTGCTTATCCACAATTTCAGCCTTTGCAAGTTGACGGAAGCAATCTATGTAGAAATCCAGTCTGTTGTTACGACTGTCCAGAGGAGTCCACGCAGAATCTTTTTTTTTGTAGTGCTGGTAGGGGGGATTCTGTGGGTTAGTATGCTGTTCAGAGGTATGTTGGAAATATTCTTTGAGTCGGAGACGTCGAAAGTAGGATTCTAGGTCACCGCAGAACTGTATCATGTTCGTGGGTCTGGAGGGACAAAAGGAGAGGCCCCGAGATAGGACAGACTCTTCTGCTGGGCTAAGAGTATAGCTGGAAAGGTTACCAATATTGCTGGGTGGGTTAAGGGAACTACTGTTGTGGCTCCTTGTGGCATGTAGCAGTTTAGATCGTTTAGTGTCCTTTTTCCTTTGTAGAGAGGCAAAGTTTGTCTTGTAAATGGCTTGTCTAGTTTTTGTAAAGTCTATCCATGAGGAAGTTTGTGTGGAAGGTTGGTTTCTTATGAGAGTATCCAGTTTTGAGAGCTCATCCTTAATCTTTCCCTGTTTGTTGTATAGGATGCTGATCAGGTGGTTTCGCAGTTTCTTTGACAGTGTGTGACACAGTCTCTCAGCATAGTCTGTGTGATATGTAGATTGTAATGGATTTTTTACCTTTAGTCCTTTTGGTATGATGTCCATCTGCTTGCATTTGGAAAGGAAGATGATGTCTGTCTGTATCTGTACGAGCTTTTTCATGAAGTTGATGGATTTCCACTCCATACGGCTAAATGCAGTGCCTTGCATAATGACAGGTTTCAGAGTAGCAGCCGTGTTAGTCTGTATCCGCAAAAAGAACAGGAGTACTTGTGGCACCTTAGAGACTAACAAATTTAT
>NW_020706600.1:0-1671 GCF_002925995.2 Terrapene triunguis
GATATCTATACACACTTATTTACACAATTATACAGCTAAACATACATTTAATCAGATTCTTCATTTTTCTGTTTTTCATGTTAAAAAATACATCACTCACCATTTTCTACTTAGATTATTTTTACTTGTGATTTCTGTCATTTGAATGGAAATTGGAATTCAATTAAAAATGTGTCAAAACAGCCTTTGAAAGTTGTTTATCCGTTAACTAAAATGACCTTAAAATGTATTGGATACAAAAGAAAAGTTTATCAAACACGTTTTAATGTAAAACTAAGGAAGTATTAAATGTAGTTAGTGAACTGACAGACTGGTCACCATGGATCAGGTTTTTCGTGGTATTTAGACTTCTGAAAGGCTCACTAGGCATCTACCTGCATCTTGAGGTGCCTTGAAAATCTGGCCCCGTGACCTTCCAAGTTTTCAGAAACTGATCTCATCAGGAAACACGCTTTCCTGTTTTTTCAGCTTCCAATTGTTTTCTCAGCTTTGAATGAAGTGGTCCAAAGAATATTCTCTTCATTTCCCTCTTCGCCTCCTAGCTAAACTGAAACTATATACATTAATTAAGACCAAATCGTCTCTGAACAGCAGAAACGGAGAAGTACTTACATTAGAAGTGCAAATACCAGCATTCACTCCATTGTAAAGACTGAAAATAATTGCCCGGTGCAATACTTGATTGTAACATGTTTGTAAGTATGAGTCAACCTCAGAAGTGAAAGATGTTTTCCCTGCAATACAGTACATAATTAAAAAGCAGCACCCTTTAACTTGCTAATGTGGAGAGGGCTCACTGATGCACTATATTTTTATTTATTGATTTTTAAAAGATTACAGTCAGTTTGGGCCTTTGTAGGGGTCATCATAATTTTAAAGTTAATTCTAAACAGATTTATCTTTTAAAAAGAAGTGAATTTAAAAATGTTTAAAAATCATTGATTTTTTTGTCATCCTGATGGGACCTGGATCAGGCCCATTGAGTTCAGTGGGAGTTGTGGAGGGGATCATCATCTCTTAGGATTTGCACAGTGACAGCCCCTCCTCCCCCCCTCCAAAAAAAGAAGCTTATATTGAAGTTAGTGGTGATAATGTTTTAAATTGAAGAGTTCAAAGCCAGTGGTTAAAGAAATGCAAGAACTATCCAACAGCAAAAATAGTCAGTTATTCTGTATCCTAAACTACGGCTTCCAGAAGTCTCAGTGCTTGTGGAATAGACAGTAATAGTAACTTGTTCGTGCACTAGAATGAAAGGATAAAATGTGTGTGTGTGTGTGTGTTTCAGACATGTTAAGACAGAAGGAAGGAGCTGGCTTAAATTTCAAACACTGGAGATTCAAGCTGTTCCTTGCATAGATTACAGCTAAATGGATACCTTCCCCTTACTTCTCATACCATTAACAGCCCCCTTTTCCGTTTAGCTTTGACATGGGGCTGCCTATGCAGAGGGATCATGTTATGGACCAGGGACATACCACACCCCTAGAATAATGCACATTCAGTGTTGGGGACCCTAGTATCAGAAAGATGTTGACAAATCAGAAGGAATTCAAGAAAGCACGATAAAAAAAAATTTAAGGAGGCTAGATAGATATTAGCAGGTGCAACTAGTGGAGTTGCATTGTTTACACCAGGTCTGAATCTGACCTTCTGTATACACCTTTATATAAG
>NW_020706601.1:0-1354 GCF_002925995.2 Terrapene triunguis
GATATCTATACACACTTATTTACACAATTATACAGCTAAACATACATGTAATCAGATTCTTCATTTTTCTGTTTTTCATGTTAAGAAATACATCACTCACCATTTTCTACTTAGATTATTTTTACTTGTGATTTCTGTCATGTGAATGGAAATTGGAATTCAATTAAAAATGTGTCAAAACAGCCTTTGAAAGTTGTTTATCCGTTAACTAAAATGACCTTAAAATGTATTGGATACAAAAGAAAAGTTTATCAAACACGTTTTAATGTAAAACTAACTGATTTATTAAACAAAGGAAGTATTAAATGTAGTTAGTGAACTGACAGACTGGTCACCATGGATCAGGTTTTTCGTGGTATTTAGACTTCTGAAAGGCTCACTAGGCACCTACCTGCATCTTGAGGTGCCTTGAAAATCTGGCCCCGTGACCTTCCAAGTTTTCAGAAACTGATCTCATCAGAAAACACGCTTTCCTGTTTTTTCAGCTTCCAATTGTTTTCTCAGCTTTGAATGAAGTGGTCCAAAGAATATTCTCTTCATTTCCCTCTTCGCCTCCTAGCTAAACTGAAACTATATACATTAATTAAGACCAAATCGTCTCTGAACAGCAGAAACGGAGAAGTACTTACATTAGAAGTGCAAATACCAGCATTCACTCCATTGTAAAGACTGAAAATAATATAGATATTTGCCCGGTGCAATACTTGATTGTAACATGTTTGTAAGTATGAGTCAACCTCAGAAGTGAAAGATGTTTTCCCTGCAATACAGTACATAATTAAAAAGCAGCACCCTTTAACTTGCTAATGTGGAGAGGGCTCACTGATGCACTATATTTTTATTTATTGATTTTTAAAAGATTACAGTCAGTTTGGGCCTTTGTAGGGGTCATCATAATTTTAAAGTTAATTCTAAACAGATTTATCTTTTAAAAAGAAGTGAATTTAAAAATTTAAAAATGTTTAAAAATCATTGATTTTTTTGTCATCCTGATGGGACCTGGATCAGGCCCATTGAGTTCAGTGGGAGTTGTGGAGGGGATCATCATCTCTTAGGATTTGCACAGTGACAGCCCCTCTTCCCCCCCTCCAAAAAAAGAAGCTTATATTGAAGTTAGTGGTGATAATGTTTTAAATTGAAGAGTTCAAAGCCTGTGGTTAAAGAAATGCAAGAACTATCCAACAGCAAAAATAGTCAGTTATTCTGTATCCTAAACTACGGCTTCCAGAAGTCTCAGTGCTTGTGGAATAGACAGTAATAGTAACTTGTTCGTGCACTAGAATAAAAGGATAAAGTGTGAGTGTGTGTGTTTGTTTGTTTGTTTGTTTGTTTGTTTGTTTGTTTGTTTGTTTGT
>NW_020706602.1:0-8240 GCF_002925995.2 Terrapene triunguis
GTGTAGGGGGCTATTTTAGCCCACAGTTTGTGCAGTGCTTTGAGATCTATTGGGATAAAAAGTGCTAGAAATACATCAGTTATTACAAATGAAATGCTTACAAAAGCCTTTTCTAAATAGCATTCCTTTCAGTCAGCTTGTGTAAAGGAAGCAAAATAATACTGGCTTTGTATTCTTTATCATATTTTTAGTATTTGGCGTAGTAACATGCAGCTTGTAAATTTGTTACAGTTGACTGTATCTCCTAGGATTATCTTATTTTGAAAGCCTACATTAAACATTCTCATCTCCAGTCCATAGACCTGGGAAGCAACTCTGAGTTCTGAAATCTATAAATACACCTATTTACTTTACGCAGAAAGTCAGTTTCCTGGATAGATTCCCATTTTATTTAATCTTGTGGCTCATGGTAATTTATGTTTTTTTCCCAACTGAATGTTTAAAATATCTTCAGACCATCTAGAATACATACAGATCTTTTGTTTTTTTAGGTAGATCAATACTTTTGATATGGCTTAACAATGTGCCCCAGTGAACCATCTGAAAGGAAGATGATTAGTGTAAAAAAGGTACAGATAATCTGTAATGCAGTGTTTCCCAAACTTGGGACGCTACTTGTGTAGGGAAAGCCCCTGGCGGGCTGGGCCGGTTTGTTTACCTGCCCCGTCCACAGGTTCGGCCGATCGCAGCTCCCACTGGCCGCAGTTTGCTGCTCCAGGCCAATGGGAGCTGCTGGAAGCGGCGCGGGCCGAGGGACATACTGGCCACCGCTTCCAGCAGCTCCCATTGGCCTGGAGCAGCAAACTGCGGCCAGTGGGAGCTGCGATCGGCCGAACCTGTGGACGGGGCAGGTAAACAAACCGGCCCAGCCCGCCAGGGGCTTTCCCTACACAAGTAGCGTCCCAAGTTTGGGAAACACTGCATTACAGATTATCTGTACCTTTTTTACACTAATCATCTTCCTTTCAGATGGTTCACTGGGGCACATTGTTAAGCCATATCAAAAGTATTGATCTACCTAAAAAAACAAAAGATCTGTATGTATTCTAGATGGTCTGAAGATATTTTAAACATTCAGTTGGGAAAAAAACATAAATTACCATGAGCCACAAGATTAAATAAAATGGGAATCTATCCAGGAAACTGACTTTCTGCGTAAAGTAAATAGGTGTATTTATAGATTTCAGAACTCAGAGTTGCTTCCCAGGTCTATGGACTGGAGATGAGAATGTTTAATGTAGGCTTTCAAAATAAGATAATCCTAGGAGATACAGTCAACTGTAACAAATTTACAAGCTGCATGTTACTACGCCAAATACTAAAAATATGATAAAGAATACAAAGCCAGTATTATTTTGCTTCCTTTACACAAGCTGACTGAAAGGAATGCTATTTAGAAAAGGCTTTTGTAAGCATTTCATTTGTAATAACTGATGTATTTCTAGCACTTTTTATCCCAATAGATCTCAAAGCACTGCACAAACTGTGGGCTAAAATAGCCCCCTACACTGTGAAACCCAGGAGATGGAGCGAGATGATGCAAAAATCTCTGGCTCATATTATGCCATCATTTCTTTTTTTTAGCAGAAATGAACAGGAAGTGCCTGTTAAAAATCAGATCTGCCCTCCACAAGGTTCCCCTAATGGAGTTTCCTTCGATGGAGAGTCAACCCCTTAATGTTACAGGTTTGTATATGAAAAGAATCACTTTACTCTTAATATTCAGGTTATTGTTAATTAATCTTTGGAATAATATGAATGAAAGAGTTTCATTTAGGAATGTAACTGGCTATCCATTAGTGCCACTTAAACCACTATTTGAAAGAAAACTCATTAAATGTTAAAAGGGATAATGGAAAAAAATGAATTCCTCTATTGGCCTTTCACTAATGAAGATTTCATCCTGAATTATCTTTCAAACACAAAGGAAGTCAGTTCAGTAGCATCTTTTTTACACACCTATGGCTTTTCCAAAACCATTATGAGCTCAACTGAATAATTATTATGTCTGTCTTCTGCACTATGGAAGCCCATACAATTGTAAGGGTGCCATGAAAAATCAATTTTCCACAACTTTTTGCAGATCACTGCAGTTAATTATATTAATTATATTAAGCCTGGACATATTTTGTTTTTTTTTAATTAGGTCCTACATGATCCAAAATAAATATGGACTTTCAGCCTAATCTATAGATAGAGTTTATTCTTTCATCAATGTGCACTGATAGCAGACAATTAAGAATAATTAACATTGTATGTATGCAATGCCTTTGATCTTTACAAAGCTATTTACAAACCTTGAATACTGTGTGCAGTTCTGGTCCCCCATCTCAAAAAAAGATATCTTTGAATTGGAAAAGGTACAGAGAATGACAACCAAAATGATTAGGGGTGTGGAATAGCTTTCATAAGAAGAGAGATTAAAAAATACTGGGACTGTTCAGCTTAAAAAAAGACAACTAAGGGAGGATATGATGGAGAGCTATACAATCATGAATGGTGTGTAGAAAGTGAATAAGGGAGTGTTATTTACCCCTTCACATAACACAAGACCCAGGGATCACCCAATAAAATGTATAGACAGCAGGTTTGAAAACAAACATAAGAAAGTACCTCTTCATACAACACACAGTCAACCTGTGGAACTCATTACTAGGAGATGTTGCAAAAGCCAAAAGTATAACTGGGTTCCAAAAGGAATTAGATAAGTTCATGAAGGATAGGTCCATCAATGGTTATTAGCCAAGATGGTCAGGAATGCAACCCCATTCTCTGGGTGTCCCAAAGCCTCCAACTGCCAGAAGCTGGGACTGGCCACTGTCAGAGACAGGATACTGGGTTAGATAGACCATTGGTCTGACCCAGTATGGCTGTTCTTATGTTCTACAGGCAAATATTCTTCCTTCAGCTACATAGGTGTATGTACATACCAGGCTGGAAGTAGAGAACCTCTTCCCTAGAGTGTAAGAGAATACTAACTAGGAGACAAGAGAACACATTGGCCCGGGCTCAAAAAATCAGTGGTGGGATTTGCCAAGCTCCACCCACTCATAACTCCTAAATGGGATGCCACTTACAACAGATTGTGCAGAGCTTCATATTTATTTATTATTAATTATTATTATTACTTAGGCCCCATTGTGCTAAACATTGTACAAACATATAGTAAAAGGATGGTCCCTGCCCCAAAGGGTTTATAGTCTAGGTAATATGACTGTTCATCTCTTCTTATGTGCTTTAATCAGCAGTGAAACTGTTCACAATGTAATTATATAAACTGTTGTCATTAGGCTTCAGAGTGGATGACCCTCTGTAAATGAACTGGGGCTGTTCATGCCTTTGTTACAGCTTTCTTTCCACATCACTTCTTGCAGCCTCAGGCAAACATCATTGCATTGTTCTACATCTGGTTCATTTTTAAAGTTTTCTTCACTCTTGGAGACAAGTTTTTTAAAATTAAGTCTTAGATTTTAGGGGACAAGAGGCATCTAGTCGGGGGTTGGACTAAATGACCTCCTGAGGTCCCTTCCAATCCTGATATTCTATGATCTACAAGGGAACATTTACCAGTTTGCCATACTGCCACAAAATGGCTAATTTCAAACACTGACAAGCATGATGAGCTTTGGCTGCAAGCATGCACTAAAGGGGAACACATTCTGTTCGCTGGAGCATCAGTAAGGTCTGCTCCAAAGCACATTCCTTCAAGTCTCCCTGAGCTATCTTGGTGCTAATACTCCACTCAGACGTATACCAAGCATGGTTTCAACAAGGCAGAAGGGTGTGTGTGTGTATATATATATAGAGAGAAAGAGACACACACACACACACCCTTCTACCTTGTTGAAACCATATATATGTAAAAACCTATGTTATAAGATTATTAATAAGGTTGCAAAGTCAAAAACTAAAAAGTTAGGAAATACTAGAATTAAGGTTGCCTGTGCAATTCGGCATATGCATTATGATGCTGTCTTTAATTACATGATCACATACTATTTTTTCCAAAGGGCCCCTGGTTCATTCAGTGCACAGGACAGATGGCACTCAATTATTGAGTAGCTATTCGATATTTTGTTTTCTCCACATTGTTCAATGAGTGGTTCAAGCCTTACTTTTTTCATAGTATTCAAACTCTGCTCTGAAAAGACTTAGTAATTTCCTCATGGATCTTTCTATGGGGTCATCACTATAATATAGGAGTGCTTCACAAACATTAATGAATTTATCATCACAACACTGCACTTAAGAAAGGCAGTAGATCAGGGGTCGGCAACCTGCGGCACACGTGCCAAAGATGGCACGCGAGCCAATTTTTGATGGCACACTGCTGCCTGCCTGGGTCCTGGCCCCACTCAGCCCCCCCACCCCCCGATCTCTCCTGCGGGGGCAGGAGGCAGAAGCTTGGTCCAGGTGGCAGCCAAGCTCCCCCCTTCCCCGCTTCTTCCCCCAGTGTGGTGCATTCCTGCCCCTCTCACTCCCACTCCCTCCCGCCGATCAGCTGATCGCCCTTGCGAGGGGGAGGGGGAGTGAGAGGGGCAGGAATGCACCACACTGGGGGAAGAAGCGGGGAAGGGGGGAGCTTGGCTGCCACCTGGACCAAGCTTCTGCCTCCTGCCCCCGCAGGAGAGATCGGGGGGTGGGGGGGCTGAGTGGGGCCAGGACCCAGGCAGGCAGCAGTGTGCCATCAAAAATTGGCTCGCGTGCCATCTTTGGCACGTGTGCCGCAGGTTGCCGACCCCTGATCTACTGCCTTTCTTAAGTGCAGTGTTGTGATGATAAATTCATTAATGTTTGTGAAGCACTCCTATATTATAGTGATGACCCCATAGAAAGATCCATGAGGAAATTACTAAGTCTTTTCAGAGCAGAGTTTGAATACTATGAAAAAAGTAAGGCTTGAACCACTCATTGAACAATGTGGAGAAAACAAAATATCGAATAGCTACTCAATAATTGAGTGCCATCTGTCCTGTGCACTGAATGAACCAGGGGCCCTTTGGAAAAAATAGTATGTGATCATGTAATTAAAGACAGCATCATAATGCATATGCCGAATTGCACAGGCAACCTTAATTCTAGTATTTCCTAACTTTTTAGTTTTTGACTTTGCAACCTTATTAATAATCTTATAACATAGGTTTTTACATATATATGGTTTCAACAAGGTAGAAGGGTGTGTGTGTGTGTGTCTCTTTCTCTCTATATATATATACACACACACACCCTTCTGCCTTGTTGAAACCATGCTTGGTATACGTCTGAGTGGAGTATTAGCACCAAGATAGCTCAGGGAGACTTGAAGGAATGTGCTTTGGAGCAGACCTTACTGATGCTCCAGCGAACAGAATGTGTTCCCCTTTAGTGCATGCTTGCAGCCAAAGCTCATCATGCTTGTCAGTGTTTGAAATTAGCCATTTTGTGGCAGTATGGCAAACTGGTAAATGTTCCCTTGTAGATCATAGAATATCAGGATTGGAAGGGACCTCAGGAGGTCATTTAGTCCAACCCCCGACTAGATGCCTCTTGTCCCCTAAAATCTAAGACTTAATTTTAAAAAACTTGTCTCCAAGAGTGAAGAAAACTTTAAAAATGAACCAGATGTAGAACAATGCAATGATGTTTGCCTGAGGCTGCAAGAAGTGATGTGGAAAGAAAGCTGTAACAAAGGCATGAACAGCCCCAGTTCATTTACAGAGGGTCATCCACTCTGAAGCCTAATGACAACAGTTTATATAATTACATTGTGAACAGTTTCACTGCTGATTAAAGCACATAAGAAGAGATGAACAGTCATATTACCTAGACTATAAACCCTTTGGGGCAGGGACCATCCTTTTACTATATGTTTGTACAATGTTTAGCACAATGGGGCCTAAGTAATAATAATAATTAATAATAAATAAATATGAAGCTCTGCACAATCTGTTGTAAGTGGCATCCCATTTAGGAGTTATGAGTGGGTGGAGCTTGGCAAATCCCACCACTGATTTTTTGAGCCCGGGCCAATGTGTTCTCTTGTCTCCTAGTTAGTATTCTCTTACACTCTAGGGAAGAGGTTCTCTACTTCCAGCCTGGTATGTACATACACCTATGTAGCTGAAGGAAGAATATTTGCCTGTAGAACATAAGAACAGCCATACTGGGTCAGACCAATGGTCTATCTAACCCAGTATCCTGTCTCTGACAGTGGCCAGTCCCAGCTTCTGGCAGTTGGAGGCTTTGGGACACCCAGAGAATGGGGTTGCATTCCTGACCATCTTGGCTAATAACCATTGATGGACCTATCCTTCATGAACTTATCTAATTCCTTTTGGAACCCAGTTATACTTTTGGCTTTTGCAACATCTCCTAGTAATGAGTTCCACAGGTTGACTGTGTGTTGTATGAAGAGGTACTTTCTTATGTTTGTTTTCAAACCTGCTGTCTATACATTTTATTGGGTGATCCCTGGGTCTTGTGTTATGTGAAGGGGTAAATAACACTCCCTTATTCACTTTCTACACACCATTCATGATTGTATAGCTCTCCATCATATCCTCCCTTAGTTGTCTTTTTTTAAGCTGAACAGTCCCAGTATTTTTTAATCTCTCTTCTTATGAAAGCTATTCCACACCCCTAATCATTTTGGTTGTCATTCTCTGTACCTTTTCCAATTCAAAGATATCTTTTTTTGAGATGGGGGACCAGAACTGCACACAGTATTCAAGGTTTGTAAATAGCTTTGTAAAGATCAAAGGCATTGCATACATACAATGTTAATTATTCTTAATTGTCTGCTATCAGTGCACATTGATGAAAGAATAAACTCTATCTATAGATTAGGCTGAAAGTCCATATTTATTTTGGATCATGTAGGACCTAATTAAAAAAAAACAAAATATGTCCAGGCTTAATATAATTAATATAATTAACTGCAGTGATCTGCAAAAAGTTGTGGAAAATTGATTTTTCATGGCACCCTTACAATTGTATGGGCTTCCATAGTGCAGAAGACAGACATAATAATTATTCAGTTGAGCTCATAATGGTTTTGGAAAAGCCATAGGTGTGTAAAAAAGATGCTACTGAACTGACTTCCTTTGTGTTTGAAAGATAATTCAGGATGAAATCTTCATTAGTGAAAGGCCAATAGAGGAATTCATTTTTTTCCATTATCCCTTTTAACATTTAATGAGTTTTCTTTCAAATAGTGGTTTAAGTGGCACTAATGGATAGCCAGTTACATTCCTAAATGAAACTCTTTCATTCATATTATTCCAAAGATTAATTAACAATAACCTGAATATTAAGAGTAAAGTGATTCTTTTCATATACAAACCTGTAACATTAAGGGGTTGACTCTCCATCGAAGGAAACTCCATTAGGGGAACCTTGTGGAGGGCAGATCTGATTTTTAACAGGCACTTCCTGTTCATTTCTGCTAAAAAAAAGAAATGATGGCATAATATGAGCCAGAGATTTTTGCATCATCTCGCTCCATCTCCTGGGTTTCACAGTGTAGGGGGCTATTTTAGCCCACAGTTTGTGCAGTGCTTTGAGATCTATTGGGATAAAAAGTGCTAGAAATACATCAGTTATTACAAATGAAATGCTTACAAAAGCCTTTTCTAAATAGCATTCCTTTCAGTCAGCTTGTGTAAAGGAAGCAAAATAATACTGGCTTTGTATTCTTTATCATATTTTTAGTATTTGGCGTAGTAACATGCAGCTTGTAAATTTGTTACAGTTGACTGTATCTCCTAGGATTATCTTATTTTGAAAGCCTACATTAAACATTCTCATCTCCAGTCCATAGACCTGGGAAGCAACTCTGAGTTCTGAAATCTATAAATACACCTATTTACTTTACGCAGAAAGTCAGTTTCCTGGATAGATTCCCATTTTATTTAATCTTGTGGCTCATGGTAATTTATGTTTTTTTCCCAACTGAATGTTTAAAATATCTTCAGACCATCTAGAATACATACAGATCTTTTGTTTTTTTAGGTAGATCAATACTTTTGATATGGCTTAACAATGTGCCCCAGTGAACCATCTGAAAGGAAGATGATTAGTGTAAAAAAGGTACAGATAATCTGTAATGCAGTGTTTCCCAAACTTGGGACGCTACTTGTGTAGGGAAAGCCCCTGGCGGGCTGGGCCGGTTTGTTTACCTGCCCCGTCCACAGGTTCGGCCGATCGCAGCTCCCACTGGCCGCAGTTTGCTGCTCCAGGCCAATGGGAGCTGCTGGAAGCGG
>NW_020706603.1:0-9684 GCF_002925995.2 Terrapene triunguis
GCGATATATCGATCCTGGATAAATCGATTGCTACCCGCCGATACGGCGGGTAGTGAAGACGTACCCTTAGAAGTGAACTTGTTAAAAAAACATATTTCCTTTGCCTCACCTCAAGAAGCCTGTGTATACTGGGGCTCAAAGAGTGCTAAGGAACCAGGTTATTTTTCAGTGTGTGTGTTTTTAAACAGCCCCTGCATATACCCGAACACTCTTTCAACATGGTTGAGCCTGATTAGTAGACCTACATTTCATTTAGTTGGAGCTGCAGTCTAAATACTTGCTGGCAAATTCAGCTTTAAATTCCAGTACTTTCTGTATAGGTTTTTATTCCGCCTTCGTCACAATAGTATTCAAGTACCTTCCAGTAGTACATTAAACAACATGCTAAGGTGAAAAACTCCCAGGGTCTCTGCCAATCTGACCCAGGAGAAAATTCCTTCCTCACCGCAAATATGGCGATCATTAGACCCTGAGCATGTGGCAAGACCCATTAGGTAGATACCTGGAAAAGTATTCTCTGTAGTAACTCAGAGCCCTCTACATCTAGTGTCCTGCCTCCAACTGTTGGAGATTTTTGCTACTGGCAGTCACTGATGGGCCACATGCCATCCCCTCTATAAACTTATCAAGCTCAGTCTTCAAGCCAGTTAGGTTTTTTGCCCCCACTGCTCCCCTTGGAACGCTGTTCTGAACTTTACTTCTCTTCTGGTTAGAAACCTTTACCTAATTTCAGGCCTAAACTTGTTGATGGTCAGTTTATATCCATTTGTTCTTGTGTCCACATTAACTTAAATAACTTCTTTCCCTCCCTTGTATTTTTCTCTCTGATGTATTTATGAAGAGCAATCATATCTCTCCTCAGCTGTACCTGGCCACCTAGCATAGCTGTCCCAGTCAGAATGGGCCTGATGTGACCCACATTACTGTCCTGCCTTTCTTCTCCCCCCACCCCAAATTTAAACTTAATTTATTCCTGTATAATTAGATAACACTCAGTCAAACTATAACAACTGAGACCCCAGTTTTCCCACACAATTTAGGACTATCATGGGAGAGAAAGAAGAGAGTAGGAAAGAAATGGTCTCTCCATCTCCACTCAAAGTGCTGAGGTTTTGAACACAAGATGCTCAACAGATGCTTGAACAGACAGATATCTGAGTCCAGCATTGTGTGCACCATCAAGAAAGCCTGGAGTGACCATTATATTAACAGGTGTTGGGAAACATCCAAAAAAGCCAAGACAGAAAGGAGAGGGCAGGGAAAGGGAAAGAGATGAGAGATTGGGAAGGAAGGAGACAGCTGCTGCCAAACTATTTTACACTGAACCTTTCTTTGTTTCAGACATCTCAAACTGGAGTCTTGTTCTGTGACTGAATTTTAATTTAAACAATTCAAATAACACAAGGATGTATCATTACTTTATAGAAAACATTCTAGGTCAGATTGGGTCTCCACAAATTATTTTAAAACTATTTATCTATGCAAGTACTTTTATGCACAAAAATGTCTGTAGTGTACTTAACCAGCAAACCAAATGTTATTTTATCAGTAAATTCAGCAATGGGACTGGAAAAAGACAGTAATAAAGTACACATAAACATATGCTAAAATAAAGTGTGCAAATTTACTTTAAATAAAAGGGGACAAAAACACTGTCATTTTCTTGAACATAAGTGCCAACCAAATTTTCCTACACAGGAAGGGAAAGTTACCAAATATTGTTGAAAGTTTTAAATTGTGATTTATAACAGTGTGATGGCAGGAGCACATAAAAAATAAGACACGTCTGTTTTACATCCTGGACAACTCAAATTTACATTTTTACGCTGTGGGTTTCATATTATTAATGTATACAGACATGGTACAAGGTAAGAAGAAAGTGAGTCCATAAAATGCTGGCTACAATACAGCGGTTCAGTTCCTAAATCAGACTGTTTCAAGACTCAGATAATATGTTATTTAGCCAGTGGAACACTTAATGGAGTTTCAATTTAAGAAATCCACATATAAGCCCTAGCTAGTTTAGAAAAGCAGTCCTAAGACATGTGACCAATTATAGCAGTACAGGGCCACGTCTTACATTTGATAACAAAATTACAGACACAAAATAAACAAACCATTTGGCAGTTGTGACATACCTGTCTCCCAGTAAAGTGGGATAGGTATCACTTTATTTCATTAAAATTTGCTTCTGCCATCTCCCCCAACATTTGATTATACACCTCTACCCCGATATAACGTGGTAAAGCAGTGCTCCGGGGGGGGCAGGGCTGCGCACTCCGGTGGATCAAAGCAAGTTCGATATAACGCAGTTTCACCTATAACACGGTAAGATTTTTTGGCTCCCGAGGACGGCGTTGTATCGAGGTAGAGGTGTATTCAACTATGGTTTTTTGTTGTTGTTTTTTAAAAAACAAAAAACAAAACAAAAACCTTCTTCTGTGCGCTCCTCACTTCTATCTCCCTTTTCAGTCAACCACATTCTGAGATGGGAATATCACCATGCTACATACACTGCTGATACAATAACACTGAAAATGGCTGTGAAAGCCATACTGCTGGAATGCTCTTCATCTCTTATTGCCCCATCCCAGATGACAGATCATTTATACAAAAAAAATCTTCCTCCTTTGCCAGTTCAAATTCTCCAACATTCAAAAGGAATGGTATACCAGGTCTCCAATACCCACAGGATAATGTATATGTCTGGTATATTCCTATGGAACAATGCAGCCGTATCCACTAATGAAAAATATTTTAACAGCTGCTAGCTTTTAAATGACAGGCAGTATTCCTAACAACTTCAAAATCACTCCACTGTGATACACTGAAACCAAAGAACAAGACAAGAGGATTTCTTGAGATTTCTACATGTTTTGAATGAGTTAACACCCGTGTGTGAAAGTAACAGGGTAAACAAAACAATAAGTAGCAGGGTGGATTTGATTTAAATCAAATTGATTAAAATCACTAGACAGGAAGACTCGATTTAATCATGATTTCTACATAAAAGTGCATTCTTGTTGGCTGTTATAACCTTAATACATATTCTTCACAACTCAGAGATAGATGTAGGTTTCATTTTCAGAAGGTACACACTATACATTTTTAAGTGATTTATTTTGAAAACTTTTCAGATTAGTTTTACAGCTATATCAGAAAATGAATGATTGTTTTGGTAAATGAAATAACCAAAGGTAATTGAAGCAGATATTTATGAAGTCATTGGGAGGTGAACTATCTGCAATTCAATAGGTTATTCATTAATATTTGGAGGATTTTCTTGCCACGCTGTATTAGAAGAAGATCACCAGACAGACATTTAAATTGTTTTATTTAACTAAAACAACACCGTTACGTATTCTGGATTTTTTTCAACAGCAAACATATAACATTTTAACAAGACAAGCATATGAATTTTTGAATTTACTTAAACATTCAAGTTTTTTAAAATCCGGTTAGTTTTTGTTAAAATTGTTAACTAAAATAGTTAAATGAAATAGTTTAAAAAAAAATTAAATGACTGTGTCAGCCAGGTCAACATGAGAAACTTAAAATATTGGCTTCTGCATCTAACTCAGTCGTCTTCACCTTCATTTTCCTGTTTATTCATCATCTGGAAAAGAAGAACAAGTTTTCCTGCCTTTTCAGGTCCCAAACTACTTCTCAATTTGAAATGAATTAGTCCAAAGGAGGAAAATATTCTTTCTACGCCAGCAGAAGAAGCTACTGCTGTTAAAAATGAGATTATCACTTCAACAGTCTCTGAATCCAAGTGCTTAAGTGACTTCCTCCAGTTCACTGGTGTGACTTTCTTTAAAACATCATCAGCAAACGTATTTCTTGAATGGTTCTTATTCCCAAACAGGGTTTCTTTTACGGCCTGCTGCCATTATAGGTTTTCCTTTCTAGTGAGAGAATGGTGTGGTAGATCTCAAATCAATGAAGGCTACACTCAGAAAGACCTCAAGACTTCTGGAATATGCTGCTCAAACAGTTTCACTTTTGTTTCTACTGCCTGTCCCTCCCTTCTCACATTTATCTCCAGACTTCTTCTCCAGGTCCAGATCTATTCTGCCCGCAACAATCTTCTATTCGTTGAACTTTTTGAAACTTTGCACTTTTAGAGAGAGGTAAGGGACTGACTCTGTGTACACAAATTTGCAGAGGGACAATCGGGTTGAGGTCTGTTATTTCTCACCTCTATATATTATTTATTTAAAAACATTTTTGCTGTTAACAAGCATGTTATCTCTGGAGACACAAATCAAGTTTGAGAACTGCAAAACTAAGGGCACGTCTACACTGGCAAAGTTACAGCGCTGGCCGTTACAGTGCCGCTCAGAGAGTGCAGAAGGCAAACTGCTGTTGTGTGTTCACACTGACAGTTGCCTGTGCAATAGCGTGATCACACTTGCAGCGCTATTTGGAGCGGTGTACCCTGGGCAGCTATCCCACATAGCACCTCTTTCTCTTTTGCCACTAAGACTTGTGGGAAGTCGGAGGGGGGTCACAGGGCATCCTGGGGGTCGTGGGTCATCCGAGCCATCCTCTGCCTCTGGGTTCCCCTCCCCCTCTTTGTCCAAGATTTCCTCCTCCTGGCTCGGTCCACTCTCAACTGGCACATGAGCCAACGAAGTATCCAGAGGGGCCTTCGCAGTGGAGGTGGGGTCGCCACCGAGTATCGCGTCCAGCTCTTTGTAGAACCAGCAGCTTGTGGACGCAGCACCAGAGCGGCGGTTTGCCTCCTTCACTTTTGCCCTACACTGCAATGTGTCCCAGCCATGGCCCCTTTCTATCCTGCATCGTGAAATCTGTCCGTAGTTATCATAATTCCTACGGCTGGAGCGCAGCTGGGAATGCACAGCTTCCTCTCCCCAAATGCCGATGACGTCCAGCAGCTCGGCATTGCTCCAAGTGGAGAATCGCCTGGTGCGTGGAACAGGCATGGCCACCTGGAAAGATGTGCTGAGACCACTGCACACATCACTGAGCAAACAGGAAGGGGACTTTCAAATTTGAAAGGGAATGTACGGGGTGAGGATGACGGCTGGTCACCTGAGGGCAGGGCAGTAGAGTTCAAATCGATGACCAGAGAGGTGAGAACAGGCATTGTGGGACACCTCCTGGAGGCCAATTGCAGCGCTGTAGTCACCACAGTGTCTACACTGGCACTGCAGCCCTGTAGCCCCGGTGCATACCTCTCGTCGGGGTGGTTTTTTTAGAGCGCTACAACTGCGTAGTTTCTGTGCATTAAGTGGCTTGGCAGTGTGCACACCTCGGGAGTTACAGTGCAGAAAGCCACTTTACTGCGCAGAAATTTGCCAGTGTAGACGGGGCCTAAGCATCTCTGATGGCATCTTCTAGACTGAGCGCTGAGTCCCATTGGGTAGATAGAAAGATTAACCTAAATAATCTATACAGAAGCCCCTTGAACCCCATAAAATTGGGTCCGTAATCCATGAACTATTGGAACTCATTTACAAAGCTTTTCTTAAACGTTACATGAATATATTGTCTCATACTATGGAATTAGAATTTATAATCTCTATTACATTATAGCTCAAAGATATCTCATCATGGATCTTAATTAAAACTATCTTTAGATAGGTTTTTTCCTCAAAAAGCATTTTATAAAAAAAATCCGATTTAAATAAAAAAATCCAATTTTTTTTATTTTTTTTTTAAATCATTCATTTTTATCCACCTTGATAAGTAGTCTATTACACTAGCTGTAAAAATTTCAGTCACTTTGCATTAGATCACGCAATTTTGAGATACCTTAAAAACACTGGATCTTTCTGAAATATAGTTAACTTTTCCCAACAGTTCAAAACTAGGGGTCAAAATTCTGGCCCCACTGAAGTTGATGGCAAAACTCCCATTGACTTCAGTGGGGCCAAGATTTTACCTAAGGTCTTTAAGTCAATATACAAATCATTTGTAAAATCATACAGAACTGAAATATGCTATTTGCTGGTTCAGTAATTATACCTGAATTTTAAAGCTAACATGGTACTTTAAACATCAAGTGCCAAAAAGAAAGAGGTTACAAGGAGGATTGGGATGATAAAGAATTTTAGATAATGTAAGTAAATCCTCTAAGAATATTTGTTAAAAACCCTAGTAGTATTTTGGAATACTTGTCTGATAACCTTTTAAACAAATGTTTCTCTTTCATTTTTACATATCATGGCTTGTTGCCAAGAAGCATCTATTGTACTGACAACCTAACAATTTTTTGTCATGATACTCAAGTTCACAGATACAAATACTAAGACAACAGAACTTCAAAACCATTCCCTATCTCCCTAGATACCAGCAGTTTGGAAAGCTTCATCAAGCCGTCCGAACTCAAGTGATGCTAGTGTGTTGGAATGATTGAAATGCACAGAATGCAGATAAAAAGGAAACTAGAGAGTATACCTAATTTAGTAAGAGACATATACATGCGCATTACTTCTCAAAACTTGTACACCTCTATCCCGATATAACACGGCCCGATATAACATGAATTCTGATATAACACGGTAAAGCAGTGCCCGGGGGGGGGGAAGAGGGGCTGCGCACTCTGGTGGATCAAAGCAAGTTCGATATAACGCAGTTTCACCTATAACACGGTAAGATTTTTTGGCTCCCGAGGACAGCATTATATCGAGGTAGAGGTATATTCTTAGTAGTAACAAATTAGTTGCCATGATTTCAACAGCTTAAAATTTTACATACATTTATTTATTTTGGAAAATAAATAGTAGCTACAAACTGTGAAGATCATTCTCAAATTAAAAACACGCATCTACAGCCATCACTAAATGCATGTCACAATGACACTATATAGTCACTACCGCACTTAAAAATCAAGCAAAAACAGGATACAGATTTATAGCTACCTCTACATATCTGAAGTACAAACTCATACTCTAACAATTAAATTTTTAAACATATTCAGATGACATTTCAAGGCAATTAGATTTTGTATTAAACTTTAACCAGCTAGAACAATTCTGTGCTTTTGAAAGGAAGAAAATATTCCATTTGAACACAAGTTGTTCATGTCTTTCCATAGGCCCATACAAACGCACATCAATTTCTCCTGGTTTCATTACAGTAGCTTTATTAACACTATTTTAAATAGGGAAAAAAACTTTATAATGCTCTTGATATGAAATGTTACAAATATATTTTAGTTTATCAATTAAGTTTTACCTGGGGATTTTTTGTTTGATCTTGTTTGCATCAAGTAAGACTGGCGTGGCAGCAAAGGTGATGATGGCAAAGACATTGAGACTCCTTTAGTCAAGTTTAGTGTATACATATCCTCAGGTACAGGCTGATTACCAATGGGAGAATCTGCACTGTAGCCAGATGTCGCAATAATGTGCAGTACATTCTCTGGGCAGGAGTCACCTGCTGAAAATAAAATGTTGTTTGTGATTTACCAAATGCACTAAAATAAAAGTGAGACAATTACACTGAAATATAGCCTACAATATTGGTATGAACATGCACCATCCACGAACAAAAGTCTACTAGAGTCAGACCACTCTTACCATGGTGGGAAAAAGACCACCTCTCTATAACATTCCTATCACTATAGTATCTAGGCATCAACAAAAAGCCTCACAAATACACAGAAGGTAGAGCAAATAAGCAGAATTTTGTTTCTAACATCATTCAGAAAACAAGCTTTTAGATGAGATTGCTATCATTTAGATTTTACCCTTTGAGGCAAAACCACATTACCACAATAAGACACAAATATTTCCACAGCCGAAAAGGTATTTTACAACTGCTGTGATGCCCTGAAAGCCATGCTTGTCTGTAAAATCACAACAGTGGAAATCTGAAAGAGTTTTCAACCTATGCCACGAATAACCTTATGAAAGAAGGTCTACAGGAAGGGACACTCAAATTTGGCAAATCCAAATTTGACCTGCCTTTTTTTCTGCTTATATCTGTGAAATCCAAGACATGGGCTTTGATAAATATATGGTTTTTTATTTAAGAAAAAATAAAAAAATGTTGGTTCACAACACAATGACAAATTAGTGTGCATATCTAATAGAGGGGAAACCTATCAAGAAAAAAGATTTTAGTCCAATAGCAGACCGGTTTGCTATACATTTCAAAAGCCTGACTGCTCACAACAATGAAGCAAGGAAAACAGAAGGCAAGGCAGACACGCCAGATGTGTATGGCCATATTAGTAATGCAGGCCTCAGTGTCTCAAATAGAAATCAATAGAACTCAAAAACAAAGCTTTATACCAAAATGCATCTGATATTTTATTTCCTAATGAAGACTTTATGAATTATTGAAATTGTAAATAAAAAATTGATAATTTTAAACTCAAAACAATAGTTAAAAGTGAACCAGTCTCGCAAAAATAAAAAGTAAAGCAAAAATATTATATATATCCTGACAAATGACAGAGAAAGAAAAGTCCAGAGTAAAGTTTAGCCTATATGCTCAGCTACCACAGTCAAAGCACATTGCTACCACAAGGATGGTTGCCATAAAAGAACCTGATAAATGAGAGTTATAGAGAAAACAGACGCTTCTTTTGAACGACCAATTCCTCATAAGTTTATTTACTTACAATAAGGTAATATTTCAATTAGATTCAGACCTTGTTTGGTCAAGTTTCCTGTTCATTTTGTAGCCATCAAGACCTACAACCTTTTTAACAGCTGTTCCTCAGCACTAGGGTTACCATATTTCAACAATCAAAAAAGAGGACGGGGGAGCCCCGCCCTACCCCCACCCTCATCCACTCCCTCCCACTTCCCGCCCCCTGACTGCCCCCCTCAGAACTCCCAACCCACCCCCCGCCGCTCCTTGTCCCCTGACTGCCCCCTCCTGGGACCCCTGCCCCTAACTGCCCCCACCATGTTCTCTGTCCAGACAGCGGAGGGGCAGAGGGTTGGTCCCACACCGCACAAGATGTGGCAGGATCCAGTTTTAAATTTACCCCCTGCCCTTGAAGGGGGGAGGGGAGAGTTGCTCTTGACTTGTGTGGGGTACCAGGGAGTGGAAGCCCCGACCCCGCCTGAAGTCACTGGTGCAACCCCTCCCGCTCCAGCTGGGGAGCTGCACCTGGCCCTAGGAGCTGCAGGGTCCGCCACTCCCGGAATCTCCCTCCCTCCTGCTGTGACTGCGGGAGGCTCCCTTGTCCCGCTCGCAGCCTTGGCGGGCGCGATGCAGCAGCTGGAGGGGAGGGGAGGAAACCCCCCGTTCTCCCCCCTCCGCCAGGCAGCCTCCTTTGTGAGGGCTCGGCCCTGACGCGCTGCCCTGCCCAAGCTTCAGCCGCACCGGAGAGCGTCCAAGGGCTGCAGGCAGTGCTGGAGCTGCCGGAGGATGAGTTGGAGCCGGCCCCGCACCAGTGGGCTGAGCGGGGAGTTGTCCCGGGAGACGTTTCCCTGGGCACCCAAGTCCGTAACCTCCCTCCCTGCGGCGCCGCCAGCACGGGTGCCCTTGGGCTCCCGGCTTTCTGCCAGCCGGAGTGGAGCCTGCAGGGAAACTTCTCCCGGGACAACTCCCCGCTCAGCCCACTGGTGCGGGGCCGGCTCCGACTCATCCTCCGGCAGCCCTGGCAGCTCCAGCGACGGTGAGTGCGTTCGGGGATCGATATATCGCGTCTTAACGAGACGCGATATATCGATCCTGGATAAATCGATTGCTACC
>NW_020706604.1:0-2780 GCF_002925995.2 Terrapene triunguis
TCAACCTCCAGCACCAGCCCGTCCTGATGAGATAAAGTTCAAATACCAACGGCTGAAGAACTAGACAACAGCCCTAACTCAAGCAAAAAGCATCCACCCTAAAAAGAAACAACAGAAGGAAGATCAAAGCCAGGTCCCAGGCTGACAGTCACACCTGCAATTGACGGGTGATCAAGCACCAAACCCAGAGGCGGCCTGACACAGCGAGACCTAGGAACTTTGAATCCAAACTAAACTCCTATAAAAAAGGAAGGGTGAGATGAGAGACTTTGGGTAACGTTCTGCTATCAACATCAAGGAGCATCGGTGCGCGCCCGACAGAGACCCGGCTCCTCCTCGTGCTCAGCTTTCCTGGCCAGTTAGCTGCCACGAGCTCCGATCCCAAGCTGCGAACTCAAACTACAATCAGGACTGGTAACTATCCAGCAGCTGCAGAACATTTTGGTGTGTGTGTGTGTGTGTGAGTGTGAGTGTATGTGTATAAGCATTGAGGTATTTGCTAATAGTTACAGTTTAATAATAAATGTGGCATCTTTGTCTTGACCCCTAAAACGATCCTGTGTAAGTTTGTGGGTCAACATTATTGGTGGAGAATGCAAAAGGGGGAGCAAGCATAGAATCCACAGTTATTATAAAACTGGTGTGCACACCGCCAGCTTTAGCAAGCCTGGCACTATAGGAAAAAGAGTGTAAACTTTCAGTTAATTAACCAAACTCTGAAGGATATAGAAGTTTAGGTTTAAATTGTGTTATAAAGGTACATAATCCGGGGAAGGATTAACCAAACTCTGAAGGATATAGGAGTTTAGGTTTAAATTGTGTTATAGAGGTACATACACCCTCAGCCGTAGCAAGACTGAGCTAAAGAGGAGAACTTAGTGTTTCTCACTCTGATCCGGGGAAGGATTTGTATAATTGGTGTATGAACCCTCGGTGGTAGCAGACCGAGTAATACAGAGGGAGGCTTAGCGTCTCTCCCTCTGGCCCAGAGTGGGTTAAAAACATAAGATACAGATCTTGTTCTGTTAAATCAAACTCTGAAGGATATAGGAGTTTGGGCAGTGCAGTGTGGTTTATGTTTGTTTGTTTGTTTTGTTTTTTTTTGTAAGTAATATTGTGGTAATTTCACAATTTTGAAGAAAATGTTTAAGGAACGGGACCAGGAAGGGTGGGGGCTAGTTAAAAAGCCCACCCTCCTTGCTAAATTGGGAGTGGAAAAAGCTTGTACCCATGGAAAGAACCTGTTTATTGGAAAAAGCAGGATCGGGCCCAGGCAAGCAAAAGATAAAGAAACTGAAAAACAGATTAGGTACAGAGAGTTAAAACAGCACTCTCAAATCTTACAGCAGCAGTAACATCAGGAGAAGAAACATTTGAGACCCCAGAAGGGGGCAGACCTTTGGGACCCCTCTGGAGATTGGGAAGGGGGATATTTGGGATATTTGGGTAAATTCCTCCTCCCAGGGCCAAAATGCCATTAAAACAGTTAACAACAGTGCCTGCTTCTGCCTCAGATCTCCAGGCTATGGCAAAATGGCTGGAGATTTTAAAACAAAATTTTTTTTCTAGATGGAGTGTTAACGCCCTTTTACTGAGAGAAAGGGAGAATTTACACTCGCAAAAAATGCACCACTTAATTAGCATTTGTGCAGCCCCAAGCACCAAACACACTGTGGCAGAGACTAAGCAGGTTCTGCCATGGTGGAAGCACTGTGCTAATTTGTTTCCAAGCTTTTATCTTTCAGGGTCTAAATCAGAACATCAGGAGAGCTGGTACCAGCTGAAGAGTTATAAAATCCCATGGTTATAGTGTCATGACAAAGTCTGTGTTCAGTGTTCTGTGTTGCATGTTCTGTGTCTGTCTCTAGTGGTGTCCTGTGCTGGCATTGGGTCCAGAAAAAGAGGGGATACTACACTAGACAGGGCAAATGTCTTTTCCTCTCTCTACTTCCCCCATGTCCATCCAATTTATCAATCACCACTTGTGTCCAAAACACTTTGGTCCCCAGTGCATCAGGTTTATTTTTTTTGTTCGGTTCTCTAATAGTCATTTTGTTGTTAATTTTTGTTATTAATACATTTGTATTGTTAGTTACATTTGCTTGTATTGTTAATTCCACACTTTCCTCTATGCACTCTGGTTCTACTTCCCCAAGCCCTAAAGGGTAGTTCTTGGGCCCCCATAACCTGTAAAACCTTGGCCCATGATTGTAGGGCCCCATCTTTCAGGTCCCCAAAAACCTCTTAAAAACAACTGTTAAAAATAGGAAATTCTGCAACATTTTAGCAACTAAATGTTAGTTTAAGTCCAAATCAGCTTAACCTTGCATAACAACTGTGGTACTCCTACAAAATCTTATTTGTTGTGTGTGCTTAAGAAGGTCCTGACCTCAGTGACTTTTATTGTTTGATGGCTATTGCAGCATCAAACTTGGGCCTCATCTTGTTTGTCAATGTACCCAATTATTGTAATGGTAATGGTTTTATAATTGTTTGGTTTGTTTGCAACAGATCACCTGTGCCCTACAATAACAACAACTGCTGTAATAATCATAAATAAAGGGGCAAAGTGTTGTAGGAGCAGCCCACCTGGTCAGCAATTCTAAATATAATTTTTCATCCTATCATTGTCCTATTAGTAATCCTAACTGTTATGTTGGTTCTGCCTTAAAACAATTACATCAAGTGTGACCCATTCAATGCCCCTGGATTGAAGGGTCAAAAGGGGGACAATGTAGGACTCATGAATGAAATTGTTTTTAGTTATCCTGTACCATTGT
>NW_020706605.1:0-2004 GCF_002925995.2 Terrapene triunguis
ATTAACCAAACTCTGAAGGATATAGGAGTTTAGGTTTAAATTGTGTTGTAGAGGTACATACACCCTCAGCCATAGCAAGATTGAGCTAAAGAGGAGAACTTAGTGTTTCTCACTCTGATCCGGGGAAGGATTTGTATAATTGGTGTATGAACCCTCGGTGGTAGCAGACCGAGTAATACAGAGGGAGGCTTAGCGTCTCTCCCTCTGGCCCAGAGTGGGTTAAAAACATAAGATACAGATCTTGTTCTGTTAAACCAAACTCTGAAGGATATAGGAGTTTGGGCAGTGTAGTGTGGTTTATGTTTGTTTGTTTGTTTGTTTGTTTTTTGTAAGTAATATTGTGGTAATTTCACAATTTTAAAGAAAATGTTTAAGGAACGGGACCAGGAAGGGTGGGGGCTAGTTGGAAAGCCCACCCTCCTTGCTAAATTAGTAGTGAAACAAGGCTTGTGCCCATGGAAAGGAACTGTTTATTGGAAAAAGCAGGATCGGGCCCAGGCAAGCAACAGATAGAGAAACTGAAAAACAGGTTGGGTACAGAGAGTTAAAACAGCACTCTCAAATCTTACAACAGCAGTAACATCAGGAAAAGAAACATTTGAGACCCCAGAAGGGGGCAGATCTTTGGGACCCCTCTGGAGATTGGGAAGGGGGATATTTGGAATATTTGGGTAAATTCCTCCTCCCAGGGCCAAAATGCCATTAAAACAGTTAACAACAGTGCCTGCTTCTGCCTCAGATCTCCAGGCTATGGCAAAATGGCTGGAGATTTTAAAACATAAATTTTTTTTCTAGATGAAGTGTTAACGCCCTTTTACTAAGAAAAAGAAAAAATTTACACTCACAAGAAATGCACCACTTAATTAGCATTTGTGCAGCCCCAAGTACCAAACACACTGTGGCAGAAACTAAGCAGGTTCTGCCATGGTGGAAGCACTGTGCTAATTTGTTTCCAAGCTTTTATCTTTCAGGCTCTAAACCAGAACATCAGGAGAGCTGGTACCAGCTGAAGAGTTATAAAATACCATGGTTATAGTGTCATGACAAAGTCTGTGTTCAGTGTTCTGTGTTGCATGTTCTGTGTCTGTCTCTGGTGGTGTCCTGTGCTAGCATTGGGTCCAGAAAAAGAGGGGATACTACACTAGACAGGGCAAATGTCTTTTCCTCTCTCTACTTCCCCCATGTCCATCCAATTTATCAATCACCACTTGTGTCCAAAGGACTTTGGTCCCCAGTGCATCAGGTTTATTTTTTGTTAGGTTCTCTAATAGTCATTTTGTTGCTAATTTTTGTTATTAATACATTTGTATTGTTAGTTACATTTGCTTGTATTGTTAATTCCACACTTTCCTCTATGCACTCTGGTTCTACTTCCCCAAGCCCTAAAGGGTAGTTCTTGGGCCCCCATAACCTGTAAAACCTTGGCCTATGATTGTAGGGCCCCATCTTTCAGGTCCCCAGAAACCTCTTGAAAACAACTGTTAAAAATAGGAAATTCTGCAACATTTTAGCAACTAAATGTTAGTTTAAGTCCAAATCAGCTTAACCTTGCATGACAACTGTGGTACTCCTACAAAATCTTATTTGTTGTGTGTGCTTAAGAAGGTCCTGACCTCAGTGACTTTTATTGTTTGATGGCTATTGCAGCATTAAACTTGGGCCTCATCTTGTTTGTCAATGTACCCAATTATTGTAATGGTAATGGTTTTATAATTGTTTGGTTTGTTTGCAACAGATCACCTGTGCCCTACAATAACAACAACTGCTGTAATAATCATAAATAAAGGGGCAAAGTGTTGTAGGAGCAGCCCACCTGGTCAGCAGTTCTAAATATAATTTTTCATCCCATCATTGTCCTATTAGTAATCCTAACTGTTATGTTGGTTCTGCCTTAAAACAATTACATAAAGTGTGACCCATTCAATACCCCTGGTTTGAAGGGTCAAAAGGGGGACAATGTAGGACTCATGAATGAAATTGTTTTTAGTTATCCTGTACCATTGT
>NW_020706606.1:0-3012 GCF_002925995.2 Terrapene triunguis
CCTGATCCTGCATCTGTGCTATCAAGGGGGAGCTCCCCCGCTGCCTTCCCCTCACACAGGATCAGGCCCAGAGGCGTTGTACTTTTGAACATTTGTGACACTGACACTTTGCTCCTTGGTTTATTTTGTGACTGATGAGCTGCTTGGCAGCACGCCGGGAGGTTATTGCAAACGTGGGGGCTTGGCGGAGTCACAGGGCACAGATGAGGGTGCTCCGGATGTCGTGGGTTTGTGGAGGGAGACAGCCTGGGATTTTTCACAGCCCGGGCTCAGTTCCGGGTATTGACAGTGGTCCTGCATTTGACACATGCGACGTACCAAGTGTGGCAAGCACTAAAAATGTGCCACTGGGTGAGAACAACTTCGCTGCCCGGGTCCAGCCGGGCAAGGGGAGTCTCAGTGCGGCTGCCATGCAGGCTGCTCCAGGCGGCGTGGTTATCTGTTGGTCGAGGAGGTGTCGTCAACCTGGAAAAGTTACACAACCCCTCCTGGTTGGAATTGGCTGGGAAAAACCCCAGAGCCCCAAATCAGCCTGTGGGACAAGCTCCCAAGTGCACGATCCCCGGCCACGCACCAAACACGGGTCTCTGTTATCTTTGGTACCAGAAACGGACCAGGGGCCATAGACAGTGGCACCGACTTGCTGAGCTACAATCCTGCCCCTCTGCCTATCTTTGACCCTCCTGCAGGGGTCGCTCCGCCTTTCTATTCCGAGCACTCCCTCTGCATAGCGTCCGGCACTGGACCCACCCGCCCTCAGCTCTGCCAGCCCGGGGAATGGGAGTGTGACTTCCCACCCTCGCCCAGCATTCTTCCTAGCCAGCGGGGTTAAATTATCAACATCCAGCCGGCGCCCGTCCGCAGAGCTCCATGGACGTCAGCGGGCCAGATCCCCAGCGGGTGCCGATCGGCAGAGATCCACCGACGTCAACGGGCCAGTCGATGCCCACAGCTGCCCTGAAGCCAATGGAGCTAAGTCGAGTTGTACCAGCTGAGGATCTAGTCCTTAAGTAACTCCTGCACCCCCAGCATGGACTGCATCTTCCCCTATGCTCCAGGCACAAAGAATTAGACTCCTAGGTGAGGGGTGAGCGTAGCAGGGGGAAATGGGGAGACAGGCCCACAGAGAAGGTTCTCCATACCTCATCGGGGCTGGAGGGTGAGACAGAGGCTTGAAGGGGAAGGGACAGAGATGGGGGAGGCTGTGGGGAGCATGCAGTTTTCATGCCCAGGCCTTCTTGATAGGCCAGCATGCGCAGGGCAGGGCGGGCTGGAAAAAATTCAACCCAGATCCTGTTTGATCCCAACGCTGGCCCAGGATTTCAGCTCCTTATGCACCCCAGTGCATTAACCCCTCTTCCCGCTCCGTCCCCATCAGTCCCACTCTCCTGAACTCATGTCCCCAGTATCCAGCCCGAGGCCTGCTCTGTAGGCAACAGCAAAGCAGCCAGAGCCTCTCAGTTCAGTTGGCCAGACTGTCTTTTACGCCTTTGAGCAGCTGGGGGCCTGACCCCCAGCTCTGGTGCCCCCGGGCCAAGCCCCAAGCCCGGCACCAACCCAGCCACACTGAGGAATCGCACCTGCGATTGTTCCCTTGTGCCGGTCAGTTCCATGGAGCTTTCGTCTTTTAGCGGCTTCGCTAGCTTCGTTATCCTAGGCAGGGGAGGAGGCGAGGGGGGTTAGCACTTTAGGAGCAGGCCCGCCGTTCCGTCTGTCCACCTACATCGCAAACCCTTGCTTGGGTCATCAGCAGGATCTGAACCCAGAGCTGAAGAGCCGACCTCTGCTGCTTGAGTTAAAGGAACAATCCTGCTAGCGGTAGTAGGCTGTTTTCCTGTGGCGGACCCGCCACTAGCGAGGGGTCTGACACACACTTTGCCAGTGTGTTATTCTCATGTGAAAACACTGGTTCTCCACTTGCGAAGTAACTCCCTGCTCTCCATGTGTCAGTATATAATGCCTGCATCTGTAACTTTCACTCTGTGCATCCGAAGAAGTGAGGTTTTTACCCACGAAAGCTTATGCCCAAATAAATCTGTTCGTCTTTAAGGTGCCACCAGACTCCTTGTTGTTTTTTGTAGATACAGACTAACACGGCTACCCCCTGATACTATTCTCATGTGCCCATCATTGTGGTGTCTGACCACCAATGCCCCCCTCCGTCAGATGCGGCTCCTGAATGCACACGCTCGATACAAGAGGGGCTGCCATTCTCCGGGGCCATTCAGTTATTGGCCTCTCCACTTAGACTGCCAGGGAGGGGGCCAGTTGTGATGCCAACACCTGGAACTGGCCTGAGACCCGGTGAGGCATTGTGCACAAGGTGCTCAAAAACTCTCAAATGGCACCATCAGGGCCCAAACCAGGGACTTCCAGAGCTAATCATGGCAGTCTCTACAGCATCTGCTATAGAGACCAGCTCTTCAGGTTGGACTGTAACAGCCTGACATCCTCTGTGGATCACGTAGAGTGGGAGACACAACACACTGAGCAGTGGGTCATACAACTCATGTTCACCACTGGCTTGGCCAGCGACCCCGCAGCAAAAGGATTCACAGTCTGTAACCAGGCCAGCAGCCTCTCATGTGCCCCCTCATGGCCTACAGGCAGCCTGCCTCAATTTCCCTCTTGGACTGTTCAAATAAACGTCACTTCAGGCTTTTTCCTGGTCAAAACTTACCCCTCCTTGTGGGCTGGCTTTAGTAATATCAAATAAACAATAAATCACCCACCCCAAAACAAGCCGTCCCTTCCCAGCCCTTGTGAGCCACCCCAATTGGACACCCTTGAGCTGCTTCTACGAACTAAAGCATCAAGAGCCAAGTTACCTGGGCCATAACAGGACCACTGCAACGGCCAGAACAATAGCCCCCAGCGCTGCGATGAACATCCCGGCCAGGATCTTGTACAAGCGGAGGTCAGCGAGAGCTGAGGAGGAGAGAGGAGAGGAGGGTTATTCCGGCCAGATAGCACAGATGCAGGATCAGGGCCTTAAACCTCGTCATTCTCAAA
>NW_020706607.1:0-2966 GCF_002925995.2 Terrapene triunguis
CTGGCCGGAATAACCCTCCTCTCCTCTCTCCTCCTCAGCTCTCGCTGACCTCCGCTTGTACAAGATCCTGGCCGGGATGTTCATCGCAGCGCTGGGGGCTATTGTTCTGGCCGTTGCAGTGGTCCTGTTATGGCCCAGGTAACTTGGCTCTTGATGCTTTAGTTCGTAGAAGCAGCTCAAGGGTGTCCAATTGGGGTGGCTCACAAGGGCTGGGAAGGGACGGCTTGTTTTGGGGTGGGTGATTTATTGTTTATTTGATATTACTAAAGCCAGCCCACAAGGAGGGGTAAGTTTTGACCAGGAAAAAGCCTGAAGTGACGTTTATTTGAACAGTCCAAGAGGGAAATTGAGGCAGGCTGCCTGTAGGCCATGAGGGGGCACATGAGAGGCTGCTGGCCTGGTTACAGACTGTGAATCCTTTTGCTGCGGGGTCGCTGGCCAAGCCAGTGGTGAACATGAGTTGTATGACCCACTGCTCAGTGTGTTGTGTCTCCCACTCTACGTGATCCACAGAGGATGTCAGGCTGTTACAGTCCAACCTGAAGAGCTGGTCTCTATAGCAGATGCTGTAGAGACTGCCATGATTAGCTCTGGAAGTCCCTGGTTTGGGCCCTGATGGTGCCATTTGAGAGTTTTTGAGCACCTTGTGCACAATGCCTCACCGGGTCTCAGGCCAGTTCCAGGTGTTGGCATCACAACTGGCCCCCTCCCTGGCAGTCTAAGTGGAGAGGCCAATAACTGAATGGCCCCGGAGAATGGCAGCCCCTCTTGTATCGAGCGTGTGCATTCAGGAGCCGCATCTGACGGAGGGGGGCATTGGTGGTCAGACACCACAATGATGGGCACATGAGAATAGTATCAGGGGGTAGCCGTGTTAGTCTGTATCTACAAAAAACAACAAGGAGTCTGGTGGCACCTTAAAGACGAACAGATTTATTTGGGCATAAGCTTTCGTGGGTAAAAACCTCACTTCTTCGGATGCACAGAGTGAAAGTTACAGATGCAGGCATTATATACTGACACATGGAGAGCAGGGAGTTACTTCGCAAGTGGAGAACCAGTGTTTTCACATGAGAATAACACACTGGCAAAGTGTGTGTCAGACCCCTCGCTAGTGGCGGGTCCGCCACAGGAAAACAGCCTACTACCGCTAGCAGGATTGTTCCTTTAACTCAAGCAGCAGAGGTCGGCTCTTCAGCTCTGGGTTCAGATCCTGCTGATGACCCAAGCAAGGGTTTGCGATGTAGGTGGACAGACGGAACGGCGGGCCTGCTCCTAAAGTGCTAACCCCCCTCGCCTCCTCCCCTGCCTAGGATAACGAAGCTAGCGAAGCCGCTAAAAGACGAAAGCTCCATGGAACTGACCGGCACAAGGGAACAATCGCAGGTGCGATTCCTCAGTGTGGCTGGGTTGGTGCCGGGCTTGGGGCTTGGCCCGGGGGCACCAGAGCTGGGGGTCAGGCCCCCAGCTGCTCAAAGGCGTAAAAGACAGTCTGGCCAACTGAACTGAGAGGCTCTGGCTGCTTTGCTGTTGCCTACAGAGCAGGCCTCGGGCTGGATACTGGGGACATGAGTTCAGGAGAGTGGGACTGATGGGGACGGAGCGGGAAGAGGGGTTAATGCACTGGGGTGCATAAGGAGCTGAAATCCTGGGCCAGCGTTGGGATCAAACAGGATCTGGGTTGAATTTTTTCCAGCCCGCCCTGCCCTGCGCATGCTGGCCTATCAAGAAGGCCTGGGCATGAAAACTGCATGCTCCCCACAGCCTCCCCCATCTCTGTCCCTTCCCCTTCAAGCCTCTGTCTCACCCTCCAGCCCCGATGAGGTATGGAGAACCTTCTCTGTGGGCCTGTCTCCCCATTTCCCCCTGCTACGCTCACCCCTCACCTAGGAGTCTAATTCTTTGTGCCTGGAGCATAGGGGAAGATGCAGTCCATGCTGGGGGTGCAGGAGTTACTTAAGGACTAGATCCTCAGCTGGTACAACTCGACTTAGCTCCATTGGCTTCAGGGCAGCTGTGGGCATCGACTGGCCCGTTGACGTCGGTGGATCTCTGCCGATCGGCACCCGCTGGGGATCTGGCCCGCTGACGTCCATGGAGCTCTGCGGACGGGCGCCGGCTGGATGTTGATAATTTAACCCCGCTGGCTAGGAAGAATGCTGGGCGAGGGTGGGAAGTCACACTCCCATTCCCCGGGCTGGCAGAGCTGAGGGCGGGTGGGTCCAGTGCCGGACGCTATGCAGAGGGAGTGCTCGGAATAGAAAGGCGGAGCGACCCCTGCAGGAGGGTCAAAGATAGGCAGAGGGGCAGGATTGTAGCTCAGCAAGTCGGTGCCACTGTCTATGGCCCCTGGTCCGTTTCTGGTACCAAAGATAACAGAGACCCGTGTTTGGTGCGTGGCCGGGGATCGTGCACTTGGGAGCTTGTCCCACAGGCTGATTTGGGGCTCTGGGGTTTTTCCCAGCCAATTCCAACCAGGAGGGGTTGTGTAACTTTTCCAGGTTGACGACACCTCCTCGACCAACAGATAACCACGCCGCCTGGAGCAGCCTGCATGGCAGCCGCACTGAGACTCCCCTTGCCCGGCTGGACCCGGGCAGCGAAGTTGTTCTCACCCAGTGGCACATTTTTAGTGCTTGCCACACTTGGTACGTCGCATGTGTCAAATGCAGGACCACTGTCAATACCCGGAACTGAGCCCGGGCTGTGAAAAATCCCAGGCTGTCTCCCTCCACAAACCCACGACATCCGGAGCACCCTCATCTGTGCCCTGTGACTCCGCCAAGCCCCCACGTTTGCAATAACCTCCCGGCGTGCTGCCAAGCAGCTCATCAGTCACAAAATAAACCAAGGAGCAAAGTGTCAGTGTCACAAATGTTCAAAAGTACAACGCCTCTGGGCCTGATCCTGTGTGAGGGGAAGGCAGCGGGGGAGCTCCCCCTTGATAGCACAGATGCAGGATCAGG
>NW_020706608.1:0-5833 GCF_002925995.2 Terrapene triunguis
CCTGGCCCTGATTGGCTGTCTCCAACCTGGGCCCTGATTGGCCCCCAATAAGCCCTTCTCTGATTGGCTGCGCGAATATGCAGGCGCCTAGGCCTGCCGCAGCCCACCCTCTCCGGGTGTGGGGCAGCCGCACCACCACACACCCTCCCCCTTAAGAACCTTCCCCGGGGGGGGGGGGGGGGGTCTCCCCCCCCCCCCCCGGCCCAGAGCTCGGAACTTAGTCTTTGTTTCACGGTAGCTCTGTTTACCAGCCGCCAGTCTTGGAACTTAGCCCTGGTCTCAGGACAACACGGCCTACTGGCCCAAGTCTCAGGAGTTAGCCCTCGTCCCAGGGCAACACGGCCTATGGGCCAAAGTCCTGTAGATTAGCCCTTGTCACAGGGCTACCTGGCCTAATCACCGTCTCAGCGGGGATCCCACCGAAACACGCTGAGGCTTACCGGGTCCGACGTACCAGTCCGTCAATTCCCTTAGTCTGCTTCCCATCAGTTCGGACGCTGGGGTGTCCCACAGGTCTCCCGATTCTCCACGGGTCTCGGGGTCCGCCGCCTCTGTTGGTCCCTCCCACAGTGAGGCTCCCTCTCGATCTGGAGAAGCCTCTGTTCTCGGCGGCTCCAGGAGTGCGGGCTGGTCCTCCACCGGGGCTGCCCGTATGGGGTCTTCTCCCACGGCCGCCTGCCTAAGATGGGGTATGTTCCCTCTTTTTGCACTCTCTGTGCATTTGGGGCATACCTCGTACGAGCGTGACAAACCTTCTGCCGTTAGGGCCAACTGTCTGGTGCCTCGGCAGTTAGAATGGGGCTTGGCTGCCCCCTCACAAACCTCCCCCTGCACTAAGGATCCCCCATCTGGGTCCGTTTCTCCGCCCTCCTCCCCTAGCCTGGAGAAGAAATCGGCGTTAGTATGTGCCTTACCCGGGCGGTGGAACACCTGAAAGTCGTAAGGCTGGAGCGCGAGGTACCACCGCATAATTCTAGCGTTCGTGTCCTTCATGTTGTGGATCCATCGCAAAGGGGCGTGGTCTGTGATTAATTTAAAACTATTCCCCAGCAGGTAGTAACGTAGGGCGTCGATAGCCCACCGTACTGCTAAGGCCTCTTTCTCTATCGTTGAGAACTGTTTCTCCCGGGGGAACAGCTTACGACTTAAGTATAGTACTGGGTGTTCCTCCCCGTCTACTTCTTGGGAGAGCACCACGCCCAGACCGACTTCAGAAGCGTCTGTTTGCAGTACAAACTCCTTTGTGAAGTCGGGATGTCGTAGGACTGGTTCTTCAGTGAGCCGTTCCTTTAGTGTGTTGAAGGCTCGCTCACATTGTTCAGACCACTGTACCTGTCGAGGTTGGGAGTTCTTCGTCAGGTCTGACAATGGGGTGGCTATCGTTGCGAAATCTGGCACGAAGCGGCGATAGTACCCCGCTAGTCCTAAAAACTGACGTACTTGCTTCTTCGTCGTAGGGACGGGTACGTCTCTGAGGGCTTGTACCTTGTTAACCAGGGGCGTTAGTTTCCCCCCTCCTACCGTGTATCCCAGGTAGGTTACTTCTTCTTGGCCTAAATGGCACTTCGCCGGGTTAGCCGTTAGGCCGGCCGCTCTGAGGGCCCGTAACACCTCTGCCAGGTGTTGTAGGTGGCTCTCCCAGTCGAGGCTGTAAACCACAATATCGTCTATATACGCTGCCGCGTATTGGTCGTGGGGTTGGAGGACCTTGTTCATCAAGCGCTGGAACATGGCCGCTGCTCCGTGTAACCCGAACGGCATAGTTATGAACTGGAAGAGGCCGAAAGGCTTGGGGAAGGCTGTCTTCGCACGGGAGTTTGGTGTCAGGGGGATCTGCCAATATCCCTTAGTTAGGTCTATGGTTGACAGATACTGGGCTCCCCCGAGGCGCTCCAACAGTTCATCCACCCTCGGCATTGGATATGCATCGAAACGGGAGATAGTGTTAACCTTCCGGAAGTCGATGCAAAACCGGGTCGTCCCGTCCGGTTTCGGAACTAAGACGATAGGGCTTCACCACTTGCTCGTCGATTCCTCTATCACTCCCATCTCTAACATCGTCTCTACCTCCCGTCGAACTGTATCCCACATTTTCTTGGGTAACGGCCGGTGGTTGTCCGTCACCCTCTTCCCGGGGTCGGTTGCGATATGGTGACTCATTAGAGTCGTCCGGCCCGGACGGGCCGATAAAACATCTGGAAACTTCTCCACCATCCGTTGTAGTTGCCCCCTCTGGCTGGGATTGAGGCCTGACCCTAACAGGGCCGGTCCGGGGTCGGGAAGGTCTCCGGCTAGGGGTCCAAGTTCCGAATCTGGGGTGGACGGGCCAATATACAGGGCTTCTCGGGTTTTCCATGCCTTTAAAAGATTAACATGATAAATACGGGTCTCCTTACGTCGTCCAGGTAGTCTGATCTCGTAATCGACCGGCCCCACTCGTCGGATTACCTCATAGGGACCCTGCCATTTGGCTAGGAGTTTCGACTCCGCAGAGGGCAGTAAAAGCAACACCCGATCGCCTGGGCTGAATTTCCTCCCTCTAGTCCCGCGATTGTAGAGGCACTGTTGGCATGTCTGGGCCCTTTCCAGATTTTCCCGGGCGAAGGCCCCTAACGTCTGGAGTCGCTCCCGGAGGTGTAGCACATATTGTGTGGTTCCAAGGACCTGCGTTTCCTGGGTTTCCCACTCCTCCTTCAAGAGGTCCAGTATTCCTCTGGGCTGTCTGCCGTATAAGAGCTCGAAAGGCGAGAACCCCGTCGAGGCCTGTGGTACCTCTCTTATCGCAAATAACAGGGCTGGCAGCAGGGCGTCCCAATGTGAGGGGTCCTCCTCTACAAATCTCCGTAGCATGGTCTTTAGCGTACCATTGAAACGTTCTACTAGACCGTCGGTCTGCGGATGGTACACCGAAGTCCGAAGGGTCCGTATATGGAGGAGGCGACAGAGTTCGGCTATTAACTTGGAGGGCACGTTGGTGCCCTGATCCGTCAAAATCTCCCCGGGTATCCCAACCCGGGCGAAAATCTTTACTAATTCATTCGCGATGGCCGGTGCCGTCGCTGTCTTTAAGGGAACGGCTTCGGGGTAGCGCGTTGCATAGTCCACGACTACTAATATAAAGCGGTTCCCTGTCTTACTTCATTTCAGGGAGCCGACGAGGTCCATTCCGATCCGCTCAAAGGGCACCCCCACGATCGGCATGGGTACCAGGGGTGCCCGGGCTACCCCTTTCGGCCCTGCTCGCTGGCATTCTGGGCACGAGGCACAGAAGTCTGCCACTTCTCGGTGGATACCGGGCCAGAAGAACCGGCGAGCTACTCTCTGTAGGGTCTTTTCACGCCCCAGGTGTCCTGCCCAAGGGTTTGCGTGGGCCAGGTGGAGGAGACCGGGCCGGAGTCGTCGGGGCACCAACAGCTGGCGGAACATCTCCTGAGTCTGGGGCTCCTGCGCTACACGGTACAGGCGATCCTGCCATACCTCAAAGCGGGGGCCTTGCGGGGTCCGCAGCGTCCCGTCCCCCTCGGTAACAGGGCTGGTGGCTTGCTCCTAGGCTCTGCTTAGGGTTGGATCTTCCTGTTGCTCCCGTAAGAAGTCCCCGTCACGCTCTAATTCCCCTTGGGCGTCCTCCACCGAACGGGGCCTGTCCCCAGGATGATTCCCGGGTGTCTCCGCAGTCGAGGAGGTCCCCTCGCCGGGGTCATCCCTCGGCCTGTGTCCGAACAGCTCTGTCCTGGGTGCTCTAGTCCTGTCTGGTCGGGGCTTGGGCGGCTGATATCTCCGGAGGACCTCTCCGAAGCCGGGCCAATCCCGTCCCAACACCACCGGGTAGGCCAGCCTGGGGGCCACCCCTACCCGGAGACCCTCCTCTCGGCAGTCTACTTCCATCTTAACCCAGGCCGTGGGATACTGGCGGATGTCCCCATGCACACACTGCAGGTAGATCGGAGGCCCCGAGAGATTAAGGTTCGGGACCAGCCCCTCTCGTATGAGGGTCTGACTACACCCCGAGTCTACGAGGGCGTCTGCGGGGTTCCCTTCGACTCGGACAGGGACTATCAACTTTCCTGCCCCTCCCTTCCGAGCCCTTCGTCTGGCCATCCAGGCTTGCCCGTAGCTGCAGTCCATAAAAGGGCACTCTCGCCGAAAATGTCCTTCCTGACCGCAGCCCCAGCACCTTTCTCGGGCTTCGGCCGGGCCTGGGCCTCTTCTGATGGGGCTTGCCCGCTCGGGGGGCGGTTGCTCCCTCCGAGTCGTCGTCTGTTGCAGCTTATGTCGGGGCTCGGGGTTGGGGGGCCGCGGATACCCCTGGCTGTTGCCTGCCAGCGGCTCAGAGGGCCCTGCCCCACGAAAGTTCCCCTTCTCTGCCCCACCCTTGCGACCAAGGTTCCCGGCCGCTCGGGGTGGCGCCTCCGCCCCCTCAGCTGATAGGTAGTCCTCCATCAGGGCTACTGCTGCGGGTAAGGTGGCCGGGCGATGCCGTCGTACCCAGGCCCTCCCTCCCGGGGGTAGGATCTGGGTAAACTGTTCTAAGGCTACCGTCTCCGCCACCTGGGGTCCCGTCAGGCCTTCTGGGTTCAGCCACTTCCAGCAGTGGTCCCGGATCCGTTGGGCCACGGCACGGGGTCGGGCCCCCAGAGGGTATTGTTCCTTGCGGAGGCGCTGTCTGTAAGTCTCTGGGCTAATGCCAGTATGGTCCAGGATAGCCGCCTTCACTCGGGCGTACTCGAGTGCTTCCTGGGGGTCAAGGCTACGATAAGCGGCCTGCGCCTGACCCATCAAATAAGGGGCTAGTAACGTGGCCCAATGTCCTGAGGGCCAACGGGCAGCAGTCGCCACCCGTTCAAATGTCACCAAAAATGCCTCAGGGTCATCCTCAGGCCCCATTTTGGTGAGGCGTACTGGTAGTGCCCCCGGGGTATCCCCCAGTCCGGTCCCCACGGGGGCGGCAGGGGTGCCTCCTGCCGGGGTTAATAGTGCGGCCATCTGTTGCACCAAATGTTCTTGCTGCACCCGCTGCTGGGTGGCCAACTCCCGGAGAAGCTGCTGCTGGTTCTCCTGGTGCTGGGTCATCAGCAGCTGCTGTTGGGTGGTCATATGCTGCAGCATTTGCACCTGCTGCTGGTGCTGCTGGGCCGACTGCTCCTGTTGCTTTTCTAACAACCATTTTAATAGCTTCTCAGCCTCCATGTTGGGGTTCAGCGGGGTACTCCCGATTCAACCCCCACACTCCGGACCCGTTTGGCAGGTCCGGGACGGTACCCGCAATCTGGGTCAACCGTCTATTTGCTCAAGTCACCGCTCCGGGCAATAGTCCACAGTCCTTGCCCTGGCCCCTCGTACCAGGGCCGACCGCTATGCCCGCATTCTCCACCACGTGTGACAGGTTTGCGGGACTCACCGCGGTGGCGCCTCTTCCTGGTCGTCTCGGGGAATTAGTCTGAACCAGAGGAGCGCCTCTTCGGGTAGCGTCCCGTCTGTCGTTCCGCCTTCGCTAGGTGCGTAAACTGCGTTGCCCCAACGTACGGCGTCGTCTTCAGGAACACTGCCCTCCGACAGTGTCCCTCCGTCCACTCACACCCCCTTCTGGGGGGGGTGTGATCAACAGCCACGCCTTTGAGCCCGATCTCTCCTGTCGAGGATCTGGCGTGGTTTCGGCCGGCCGCTCCCTGCGGCCTATGGCTGAGGATATGGCCGAATGAAGCAATAAGGGGGAAAGGGGGGGGGACTCAGGCCCGCCCACTACTCTGAGTCCCGGTCCAGAGGCCCTCTGGCGACAGTTGTGCCGCTTTCCTTCTCCTTCCTCCTCCGACTACTCCTCTGGACCACTTCCCCA
>NW_020706609.1:0-5571 GCF_002925995.2 Terrapene triunguis
ATCTCTCTCTTGTGGGCCGCCTCTTTGGCTTTCTCTTCTCTGTCTCTCAGCTCTATCTCTTTTTTTTTCAGCTCCATAGCTCTCTTGTGGGCCTCCTCTTTAGCTTTTTCTTCTTTGGTAGTCATTTTTCTGGTTTTCTTGTGCTGGGTCACACCCCTCTGCAGTTGACTGAAATTGGGATGTACTTAGCTCTGGCTGCTGCTGAGTTAACAGAGACTTTCTAACAAGCTACTCCCGAGGATGTAAAAAGAAAAAAAAACAATTCAACTTGTAAATTATCTTTACCAGTCAGTCAAAGTTTGCTCCCTTTGAACCCTTCTCTTAACAAAGGACCTCGTTAAAAAAAACTTAACACCTCTGCCTTCAGGCAAGGAGAGATAAGATATGCATCTACCTTCAGCTCTGCTCTCCAAGCAGCTAGAAGGAAAAAAAAATCTCTTACTGGCTTTTGGGTTAAAACGATCCCACCGCTGCCACCATGTCAAGGCTGATTCCCCACTTTGAACCTTAGGGTACAAATGTAGGGGCCTGCATAAAAACTTCTAAGCTTATCTACCAGCTTAGCTTTGGTCCGCTGCCACCATCACAAGAATTCCCTCCCTGGGAAGCCTTGAGAAACCTTTCACCAATTCCCTGGTGAACACAGATCCAAACCCCCTTGGATCTTAAAACAAGGAGAAGTTAACCATCCCCCCTCCTTCCTTCCACCCTCCTTTCACCAACTCCTGGTGAATACAGATCCAAACCCCCTTGGATCTTAAAACAAGGAGAAATCAATCTGGTTCTTAAAAAAGAAGGCTTTTAATTAAAGAAAAAGGTAAAAATCATCTCTGTAAAATCAGTATGGAGAATACTTTACAGGGTAATCAAACTTAAAGAGCTCAGAGGACCCCCCTCTGTCTTAGGTTCAAAGTACAGCAAACAAAGATACACACTCTGGTAAAAAGGTACATTTACAAGTTGAGAAAACAAAGTAAATCTAAGACGCCTTGCTGTCTTTTTACTTACTAGTTTGAAAATAGGAGAGACTTGTTTAGAAAGATGGGGAGAACCTGGATTGATGTCTGGTCCCTCTCAGTCCCAAGAGCGAACCACCCCTTAAAACAAAGAGCACACACACAAGTCTTTCCCCCCCCAAGATTTGAAAGTATCTTGTCTCCTTATTGGTCCTTGGGTCAGGTGTCAGCCAGGTTACCCGAGTTTCTTAACCCTTTACAGGTAAAAGGATTTGGAGTCTCTGTACACAGAGAGCTGTTACCCTTCCCTTCATAGTTATGACACGCCCCCCAAATCACAGATAGTGTTGGACGTTCGGTTCCATACTGGCTGTGATTTCTTCCTGGAGTTCTAGGAGAAAACAGAGTTAATAAGACATACTACTGATTATATAAAAACTAACAATAGGTTTCATTCCAAGAACAATTGTTAACCAGTTAACTCTGGGAAACTTTCCCAGGAGAGTGCATCAGCCACTTTGTTAGAAGCTCCCGAAATGTGTTGTATTTCAAAATTAAAATTTTGGAGAGCTAAACTCCATCGAAGAAGTTTTTTGTTATTTCCCTTGGCGGTATGAAGCCACTGTAGCGCAGCATGGTCTGTTTGTAGTTGGAAACGCCGTCCCCAAACATATGGGCGTAGCTTTTCCAGCGCGTACACAATGGCGTAGCATTCCTTTTCGCTGATTGACCAGTGACTTTTTCTCTCAGACAGTTTTTTGCTGAGAAACACGACAGGATGGAATTCTTGATCCGGTCCTTCCTGCATTAAAACTGCTCCCACGCCTCGCTCGGAAGCATCTGTGGTTACTAGAAACGGTTTGTCAAAGTCTGGGGCCCTTAGCACAGGGTCAGACATGAGTGTTGCCTTAAGCTGGTTAAAGGCCTTTTGACACTTATCAGTTCACTGAACTGCATTTGGCTGTTTCTTTCTGGTTAGGTCTGTCAGCGGGGCGGCGATTTGGCTGTAGTGTGGTACAAATCGCCTATAATATCCGGCCAAGCCTAAGAAGGATTGGACCTGTTTCTTTGACTTTGGAACCGGCCACTTTTGGATAGCATCCACTTTGGCCTGTAGGGGATTTATAGTTCCTTGACCCACCTGGTGCCCCAAGTAAGTCACCCTGTTTTGGCCTATTTGACACTTTTTAGCCTTAACAATTAGTCCTGCCTGTCGGATGCGCTCGAAGACTTTTTCCAGGTGCTCCAGGTGTTCTGCCCATGAATTAGAAAAAATGGCCACATCATCGAGGTAGGCAACTGCAGATTCTCCCAATTCCGCTAAGAGACCATCTACAAGTCTTTGGAAGGTGGCGGGTGCATTTTGCAACCCGAAAGGGAGTACATTGAATTTATACACCCCTGCCTGGGTGACGAAGGCGGACCTTTCCTTAGCGGGTTCATCTAGTGGTACTTGCCAGTACCCTTTGGTTAAGTCTAAAGTAGAGATGAATTGGGCATGTCCCAATTTTTCCAATAGCTCATCTGTGCGTGGCATTGGATAGTTGTCAGGACGAGTTACAGCATTTAGCTTACGGTAGTCCACGCAAAAGCGTATTTCCCCATTTGGTTTGGGAACTAGAACCACTGGAGATGCCCATGCACTGTTAGAGGGGCGGATTATACCCATCTGTAGCATGTCCTGGATTTCCCTTTGTATAGCCGCTTGGGCATGAGGTGACTTCCGGTAGGGTGGGGTTCTAATTGGGTGAGCATTACCTGTGTCAATGGAGTGGTATGCCCGTTCGGTCCGTCCTGGAGTGGCTGAGAAAATCGGTGCAAAGCTTGTGCACAGCTTTTTGATCTGCTGTTGCTGCAGACGTCCCAGGGTCGTGGAGAGGTTCACCTCTTCCACGCCACCATTCCTTGTTCCTTCGTAGTAGACACCTGCAGGCCACTCCGCGTTATCTGTTTCCTGGGCTGTAAACTGGCAAACGTTTAATCCTCTGGAATAAAAGGGCTTAAGAGAATTAACATGGTATACCTTAGGCTTTATGTTGGAGGTGGGGGAGGCTATGAGATAGTTAACAGCTCCTAGGCGCTCCTGGACCGTGAATGGTCCTTCCCACGACGCTTTCATTTTATGGGCCTGGAGCGCCTTTAAGACCATGACTTGGTCTCCTACTTTGAAGGACCGTTCTCTGGAATGTTTATCATACCAGGCCTTTTGCTCTTCCTGAGCATTCTTTAGGTTTTCTTTAGCAAGGGCTAAAGAGTGTCGGAGGGTGTTTTGTAGGTTGCTTACAAAGTCTAGAATGTTAGTTCCTGGAGAAGGCGTAAACCCCTCCCATTGCTGCTTCACCAACTGTAATGGCCCCTTAACCTTGCGGCCATACACAAGTTCAAATGGTGAAAACCCTAAACTGGGATGTGGTACAGCCCTGTAGGCAAAAAGCAACTGCTGCAACACTAGGTCCCAATCATTGGAGTGTTCATTTATGAATTTACGTATCATGGCCCCCAAAGTTCCATTAAACCTCTCCACCAGACCATTGGTTTGATGGTGATGAGGGGTGGCAACCAAGTGATTCACCCCATGAGCTTCCCACAGGGTTTTCATGTTCCCTGCCAGGAAATTAGTTCCCGAATCTGTAAGGATGTCGGAGGGCCAACCTACCCTGGCAAAAATGTCTGCTAATGCCTGGCACACACTTTTAGTTTTGGTGTTGCTTAAGGGTACAGCTTCCGGCCATCGGGTAGCAAAATCCATGAAAGTCAGTACGTACTGCTTTCCTCTGGGTGTCTTCTTTGGGAAAGGACCCAGAATATTCACAGCTACTTGCTGAAAGGGGACCTCAATTATGGGTAATGGCTGGAGAGGGGCTTTAACCTGGTTTTGGGGCTTTCCCACTCGTTGGCACACCTCACAAGACCGGACATAATTAGCAACGTCCTTGCCCATTCCCTCCCAGTGGAAGGACTTCCCCAACCGGTCTTTGGTTCTGTTCACCCCAGAATGGCCACTGGGATGATCATGGGCTAAGCTCAAGAGCTTTACCCGATACTTAGTGGGAACCACCAACTGTCTTTGAGGATGCCAGTCTTCCTGGTGCCCTCTGGCATTGGAGTTGTAGATGGGTTTGCAAGCGCTGGACTCAGTGCTGGCAATGGTTCTGGTGCTGGTTGCGTTGTCAGTTCCGGTTCCGGGACTGGCTTTGGCTGGGTCTCTGGGATTGGATCCACTACGGCTGTTGCAGTCGTTGGCAGGGGATCCGGTTCCACCACCTGTGTTTGGGTCTCCGGTAACACCGACGGGGCCCTGGTGGACGGCTCAGGAACAGGGATGGGGGTGGAAGCTTGCTTAGCCTGGCTGCGGGTGACTATTCCCACCCTCTTGGCTAGCTTCACATGGTTGGCCAAGTCTTCCCCCAGCAGCATGGGGATGGGATAATTGTCATAGACTGCAAAAGTCCACATTCCTGCCCAGCCCTTGTACTGGACATGCAACTGGGCTGTAGGCAAGGTTACAGACTGTGACACGAAGGGTTGAATTGTCACTGTAGCCTCCGGGTTGATGAGTTTGGGGTCCACTAGGGATTGGTGGATAGCTGACACTTGTGCCCCAGTGTCCCTCCAAGCGATAACCTTCTTTCCGCCCACTCTCAAGGTTTCCCTTCGCTCCGAGGGTATGAGAGAGGCATCTGGGTCTGGGGATCTTTGGTGTGATTGGGGTGTAATGAACTGTAATCGGTTAGGGTTCTTGGGGCAGTGAGCCTTTATATGCCCCAGTTCATTACATTTAAAACATCGCCCTGCTAAGGTATCACCGGGGCGATGTTGGTTGATGGAGACTGGTGTGGTGGGGTGAGAAGGCGTCTGGGGTTTCCCTTGGGATGTGGGTGGGGCCTTGGGTTGTCCCCGGTGGTAAGGTTTTGTTTCGGCTTGCCCCTTCTGATATTCGCTCCAACTGCTACTAGCTTTTTTCTTTTCTGTCACCTCCACCCATTTGGCTCCAATCTCCCCCGCCTCGGTTACAGTTTTGGGCTTCCCATCTAGGATGTACCTTTCTATTTCCTCAGGAACACCCTCTAAAAACTGCTCCATTTGCAATAGGAAGGGCAACTCTTCCGTAGATTTAACATTTGCTCCTGATATCCAGGCATCCCAATTTTTCCCAATGTGGTAGGCATGTCGGGTAAATGACACATCGGGTTTCCACCTTAGGGCTCTGAACCGCCGACGGGCATGCTCAGGTGTTAGCCCCATTCTGATTCTGGCCTTGTTTTTAAAAAGTTTATAACTGTTCATGTGTTCCTTAGGCATTTCAGCCGCCACCTCTGCTAAGGGTCCACTGAGCTGCGGCCTCAGCTCTACCATGTACTGGGGTGGAGGGATGTTGTATCCAAGGCAGGCCCTTTCAAAATTTTCTAAGAAGGCCTCAGTATCATCGCCTGCCTTGTAGGTAGGGAATTTCCTGGGATGGGAAGTGGTACCTGGAGAGGAGTTGTTAGGATGGTCTGATGCACCCTGCCTAGTCCTTGCTGCTTCCAGTTCCATCTCTTTTTCTTTCAGCTCCATCTCTCTCTTGTGGGCCGCCTCTTTGGCTTTCTCTTCTCTGTCTCTCAGCTCTATCTCT
>NW_020706610.1:0-2185 GCF_002925995.2 Terrapene triunguis
TGTTCAGTGTTATCTTGAAAGTATTCTTTGAGTCGGAGGCGGCGAAAGTAGGCTTCCAGATCACCACAGAACTGTATCATGTTCGTGGGGGTGCTGGGGCAAAAGGAGAGTCCCCGAGATAGGACAGACTCTTCTGCTGGGTTGAGTGTATAGCTGGATAAATTGACGATATTGCTGGGTGAGTTAGGGGTACCCCTGTTGTGGCCCCATGTGGCAGGTAGGATTTTAGACAGCTTACGGTCCTTTTTCCTTTGTAGAGAGGTGAAGTGTGTAATGTAGATCTCCTGTCTTATTTTAGTAAAGTCCATTTGTGTGGAGGGTTGGTTATTTATGAAAGTCTCCAGGTTGGAGAGCTCTTTCTTGATGTTTTTCTGTTTGCTGTATAGGATGCTGATCAGGTGGTTCCTCAGTTTCTTTGATAATGTATGGCATAATCTCTCACTGTGGTCTGTGCAGTATGTAGATAGCAAGGGATTTTTCACCTTCAGTCCATTAGGTATGATGTCCATCCGTTTGCATTTGGAAAGGAAGATGATATCTGTCTGTATTTGTGCAAGTTTCTTCATGAGGTTGATAGATTTCCATTCCATACGGCTAAATGCAGTGCCTTGCATGGTGTCAAGTATCAGAGGGGTAGCCGTGTTAGTCTGAATCTGTAAAAAGCAACAGAGGGTCCTGTGGCACCTTTGAGACTAACAGAAGTATTGGGAGCATAAGCTTTCGTGGGTTAGAACCTCACTTCTTCAGATGCAAGTAATGGAAATCTCTAGAGGCAGGTATAAATCAGTGTGGAGATGACGAGGTTAGTTCAATCAGGGAGGGTGAGGTGCTCTGCTAGCAGTTGAGGTGTGAACACCAAGGGAGGCGAAACTGCTTCTGTAGTTGGATAGCCATTCACAGTCTTTGTTTAATCCTGATCTGATGGTGTCAAATTTGCAAATGAACTGGAGCTCAGCAGTTTCTCTTTGGAGTCTGGTCCTGAAGTTTTTTTGCTGTAAGATGGCTACCTTTACATCTGCTATTGTGTGGCCAGGGAGGTTGAAGTGTTCTCCTACAGGTTTTTGTATATTGCCATTCCTGATATCTGACTTGTGTCCATTTATCCTCTTGCGTAGTGACTGTCCAGTTTGGCCAATGTACATAGCAGAGGGGCATTGCTGGCATATGATGGCATATATAACATTGGTGGACGTGCAGGTGAATGAGCCGGTGATGTTGTAGCTGATCTGGTTAGGTCCTGTGATGGTGTTGCTGGTGTAGATATGTGGGCAGAGTTGGCATCGAGGTTTGTTGCATGGGTTGGTTCCTGAGTTAGAGTTGTTATGGTGCGGTGCGTGGTTGCTGGTGAGAATATGCTTAAGGTTGGCAGGTTGTCTGTGGGCGAGGACTGGCCTGCCTCCCAAGGTCTGTGAAAGTGAGGGATCATTGTCCAGGATGGGTTGTAGATCACTGATGATGCGTTGGAGAGGTTTAAGCTGAGGACTGTAGGTGATGGCCAGTGGAGTTCTGTTGGTTTCTCTTCTGGGCCTGTCTTGTAGCAGGAGGCTTCTGGGTACACGTCTGGCTCTGTTGATTTGTTTCTTTATTTCCTTGTGTGGGTATCGTAGTTTTAAGAATGCTTGGTGAAGATCTTGTAGGTGTTGGTCTCTGTCTGAGGGGTTGGAGCAGATGCGATTGTACCTCAGTGCTTGGCTGTAGACGATGGATCGTGTGGTGTGACCGGGGTGGAAGCTGGAGGCATGAAGGTAGGCATAGCGGTCGGTGGGTTTTCGGTATAGGGTGGTGTTAATGTGGCCATCGCTTATTTGTACGGTGGTGTCTAGGAAGTGGACCTCCCGTGTAGATTGGTCCAGGCTGAGGTTGATGGTGGGGTGGAAGCTGTTGAAATCATGGTGGAATTCTTCCAGGGTCTCTTTCCCATGGGTCCAGATGATGAAGATGTCATCAATATAGCGTAGGTAGAGAAGGGGCATGAGTGGACGAGAGCTGAGGAAGCGTTGTTCCAGGTCAGCCATAAAAATGTTGGCATATTGTGGGGCCATGCGGGTGCCCATAGCGGTGCCACTGGTCTGGAGGTATATATTGTCACCAAATTTGAAATAATTGTGCGTGAGGATAAAGTCACAGAGCTCAGCAACAAGTTGTGCTGTGTCATCATCAGGGATACTGTTCCTGACAGCTTGTA
>NW_020706611.1:0-1047 GCF_002925995.2 Terrapene triunguis
ATCAAACTGGAGTTAGTTACCCACTGATGCCCAGCCACATTTGCTACCGTGGTCACAAGGAAATACCACTGGAGCCTTGCACATTCTGCTCTGTGTTTCATATGCTAGCTGCATTTTGGTAAAATAAAGTACTTGGGCCGAACGCTGCCTCACTCACACTTGTGACAGCCCTTGAGATGCTCATGGGTGTAAGTCAGGAAAGAATTTACTCTGAGCTAGATCCTCAGCTGGTGTGAATCACTATAAGCACTTCAATGAGACTACACCACTTTACACCAGCTGAGGATGAGGCTCAATAGAGGTGACTTTCCAGCCTTCCCGGAAAGCTCTCAGAAACTTGCAGGCGTTAAACTGAATGAAAGGTAACTTTACATCAGAAATGGCTTGCTATGTATGATACCTAGAGCAAAGAGAGGCGGCAGTCCCTGCCTCAGTAAATACACCTCTACCCCAATAACACGCTGTCCTCAGGAGCCAAAAAAATCTTACCCTGTTATAGGTGAAACCGCGTTATATCGAACTTGCTTTGACCCACCAGAGCGCGCAGCCCCGCCCCCCTGGAGCGCTGCTTCACCGCGTTATATCCAAATTCATGTTATATTGCAGGGGTAAGCAATCTATGGCACGCGTGCCAAATGTGGCACGCGAGCTGATTTTCAGTGACACTCACACTGCCCGGGCAGGGCCGCCCAGAGGGAGGGGCAAGTGGGGCAATTTGCCCCAGGGCCTGGGCCCCCACGAATATGTCGGAGGCTCCCCCCGCCTCCGTCTTCCCCCATCGTCTCAGCCGGTAAGGGGGCGGGGCTGCGAGCTGCGGCCGAGCAGCGGGAGTGCTCAGGCCCCGCTGGAAACACCACACCGCTGCAGCACTAGACGCGGCGCGCTGAGGCTCCGGGAGAGGGGGTAAGCGGCATAGTAAGGGGCTGGGGCCGGGCACCCCCTCAACCCCATCCCCCACAGCCCTGACCCCCAGCTCTGAGCCCAGCCCCTCTGAGCCGAGCACCCCCCTGACCCCATCCCCCCCACAGTCCTGACCTCCAGCTCTGA
>NW_020706612.1:0-1087 GCF_002925995.2 Terrapene triunguis
ATCAAACTGGAGTTAGTTACCCACTGATGCCCAGCCACATTTGCTACGGTGGTCACAAGGAAATACCACTGGAGCCTTGCACATTCTGCTCTGTGTTTCATATGCTAGCTGCATTTTGGTAAAATAAAGTACTTGGGCCGAACGCTGCCTCACTCACACTTGTGACAGCCCTTGAGATGCTCATGGGTGTAAGTCAGGAAAGAATTTACTCTGAGCTAGATCCTCAGCTGGTGTGAATCACTATAAGCACTTCAATGAGACTACACCACTTTACACCAGCTGAGGATGAGGCTCAATAGAGGTGACTTTCCAGCCTTCCCTGAAAGCTCTCAGAAACTTGCAGGCGTTAAACTGAATGAAAGGTAACTTTACATCAGAAATGGCTTGCTATGTATGATACCTAGAGCAAAGAGAGGCGGCAGTCCCTGCCTCAGTAAATACACCTCTACCCCGATAACACGCTGTCCTCAGGAGCCAAAAAAAATCTTACCGTGTTATAGGTGAAACCGCGTTATATCGAACTTACTTTGACCCACCAGAGCGCGCAGCCCCGCCCCCCTGGAGCGCTGCTTTACCGCGTTATATCCAAATTCATGTTATATTGCAGGGGTAAGCAACCTGTGGCACGCGTGCCAAATGTGGCACGCGAGCTGATTTTCAGTGACACTCACACTGCCCGGGCAGGGCCGCCCAGAGGGAGGGGCAAGTGTGGCAATTTGCCCCAGGGCCTGGGCCCCCACGAATATGTCGGAGGCTCCCCCCGCCTCCGTCTTCCCCCATCGTCTCAGCCGGTAAGGGGGCAGGGCTGCGAGCTGCGGCCGAGCAGCGGGAGTGCTCAGGCCCCGCTGGAAACACCACACCGCTGCAGCACTAGACGCGGCGCGCTGAGGCTCCGGGAGAGGGGGTAAGCGGCATAGTAAGGGGCTGGGGCCGGGCACCCCCTCAACCCCATCCCCCACAGCCCTGACCCCCAGCTCTGAGCCCAGCCCCTCTGAGCCGAGCACTCCCCCGACCCCACCCCCACCCCCACAGCCCAGACCCCAGCTCTGAGCCCAGCCCCTCTGAGCCGGACACCCCCCTGACCCCA
>NW_020706613.1:0-1672 GCF_002925995.2 Terrapene triunguis
GAGCACCACTTGCAGAGGCAATAAAGTCATTGTTACTTCACATTCATGCATTCTTTATTAATTCAGCACACAACTAGGGGGATAATTGCAAAGGTAGGCCTGGATGGGTGGGGGAGGAGGGAAGGAAAAGGGTACACAGTGCACTTTAAAACTTTAAAACTTATTGCACTGGAAATCATCTAGGCTGGAGTGATTGGGTGGCCGGAGGCCCCCCCACCGTGTTCTTGGGCGTCTGGGTGAGGAGGCAATGGGACTTGGGGAGGAGGGCTGTTGGTTACAGAGGGGCTGTAGCGGCGGTCTCTGCTCCTGCTGCCTTTCCTGCAGCTCAACCATACGCAGGAGCATATCACTTTGATGCTCCAGCAGCCGGAGCATCGACTCTCTTGCTTTCTGAGTACAAGTTGATGCCACTTCTCCTCTTCAGCCCGCGTTTCAGCACGCAACTTCTCCTCTTGAGCACGCAACTTCTCCTCTTCAGCCCGCGATTCAGCACGCCACCTCTCCTCTCGCTCATATTGGGCTTTTTTAAAATCAGTCATTGACTGCCTCCACTCATTCTGCTGTGCTCTGTCAGCGTGGGAGGCAGTCTGTAGTTCAGTGAACATTTCATCACGCGTCCTTTGCTTCCTTCTTCGAATATTCACTAGCCTCTGTGAAGGTGAAACATTTGCAGCTGGTGGAGGAGAAGGGAGAGTTGTTTAAAAAAGATACATTTTAGAGAACAATGGGTACACTCTTTCACGTTAGATTTTGCTGTTCACATCACACAGCACATGTGCTTTCGTTACAAGGTCGCATTTTTCCTCTTATATTGAGGGCCTGCCGGTTTGGTGTGAGAGATCACTCACGCAGTGCCAGGCCACAGATTTCAGCTTGCAGGCAGCCATGGTAAGACACAGTCTTTTGGCTTTTTTAACCTTGTTAACAAGTGGGGATGCTTTAAAACAGTACTGCTCTCATTAACCATACCAAGCACCCGTTGGGTTGGCCATTTAAAATGGGTTTGCAATGTAAAAGGAGGGGCTGTGGTTTCAGGTTTAACATGCAGCACAAACCCAACTAACTCCCCTCCCCCACACACCCAATTCTCTGGGATGGTCACTTCACCCCTCCCCCCCACCGCGTGGTTAACAGCGGGGAATATTTCTGTTCAGCAGAGCAGGAAGGGGCACCTCTGAATGTCCCCTTAATAAAATTGCGCCATTTCAACCAGGTGACCGTGAATGATATCACTCTCCTGAGGATAACAAAGAGCGATAAGGAATGGATGTTGTCTGCATGCCAGCAAACACCGGGACCATACGCTGCCATGCTTTGTTATGCAATGATTCCAGACTACGTGCTACTGGCCTGGCGTGGTAAAGTGTCCTACCATGGCGGACGGGATAAGGCAGCCCTCCCCAGAAACCTTTTGCAAAGGCTTTGGGAGTACATGAAGGAGAGCTTTCTGGAGATGTCCCTGGAGGATTTCCGCTCCATCCCCATACACGTTAACAGACTTTTCCAGTAGCTGTACTGGCCGCGATTGCCAGGGCAAATTAATCATTAATCATTAAACACGCTTGTTTTTAAACCATGTGTAATATTTACAAAGGTACACTCACCAGAGGTCCCCTGTGTGCCCACAGGGTCTTGGGTGAGTTCGGGGGTTACTGGTTCCAGGTCCAGGGTG
>NW_020706614.1:0-1971 GCF_002925995.2 Terrapene triunguis
GCAAATCGCCTGGCCGCTGATTACGCGCAGCCAGACACCAGGGCGGTCAGAGGAGCACAGCATGGCGCGGTGCGCATCAGAGAAGCTTTGAAAACGAGTTTTGTGACTGGCCAGGCTACGGTTTGAAACTTCTGTTTGTTTCTCCTTGATGAAATCTCCGCCCCCCCACCCACCCGGTTAACTCTACTTCCCTGTAAACCAACAACCCCACCCTCCCCTACTACCCTCCCCCCTTCAAGCACCACTTGCAGAGGCAATAAAGTCATTGTTACTTCACATTCATGCATTCTTTATTACTTCATCACACAACTAGGGGGATAATTGCAAAGGTAGCCCGGGATGGGTGGGGGAGGAGGGAAGGAAAAGGACACATTGCAGTTTAAAACTTTAAAACTTTAACACTTATTGCTCGGGAAATCATCTGGGCTGGAGTGACTGTGTGGCCGGAGGCCCCCCCACCGTGTTCTTGGGCGTCTGGGTGAGGAGGCAATGGGACTCGGGGAGGAGGGCTGTTGGTTACACAGGGGCTGTAGCGGCGGTCTGTGCTCCTGCTGCCTTTCCTGCAGCTCAACCATACGCTGTAGCATTGGGGAGGAGGGCTGTTGGTTACACAGGGGCTGTAGCGGCGGTCTGTGCTCCTGCTGCCTTTCCTGCAGCTCAACCATACGCTGTAGCATATCAGTTTGATGCTCCAGCAGCCGGAGCATGGACTCTTGCTTTCTGTGTGCAAGCTGACGCCACCTCTCATCTTCAGCCTGCAACTTCCTCTGTTCCTCCCGCGATTCAGCCCGCCACCTCTCCTCTCGCTCATATTGGGCTTTTCGGTAATCAGTCATTGACTGCCTCCACGCATTCTGCTGTGCTCTGTCAGCGTGGGAGGCAGTCTGAAGTTCTGTAAACATTTCATCACGCGTCCTTCACTTCCTTTTTCGAATATTCACGAGCCTCTGTGAAGGAGAATGATTTGCAGCTGGTGGATGAGAAGGGAGAGGTGGTTAAAAAAGATACATTTTAGAGAACAATGTGTACACTCTTTCACGTTACATTTTGCTGTTCACACTACACAGCAGATGTGCTTTCGTTACAAGGTCGCATTTTTCCTCTTATATTGAGGGCCTGCCTGTTTGGTGTGAGAGATCACTCACGCAGTGCCAGGTCACAGATTTCAGCTTGCAGGCAGCCATGGTAAGACACAGTCTTTTGGCTTTTTTAACCTTCTTAACATGTGGGGATGGTTTCAAAGAGTACTGCTATCATTAACCATACCAAGCACCCGTTGGTTTGGCCATTTCAAATGGGTTTGCAATGTAAAAGGAGGGGCTGCTGCGGTTTCAGGGTTAACGTGCAGCACAAACCCAACTAATAACCCTCCCCCACACACCCAATTCTCTGGGATGATCACTTCACCCCTCCCCCCACCGCGTGGCTAACAGCGGGGAATATTTCTGTTCAGCAGACCAGGAAGGGGCACCTCTGAATGTCCCCTTAATAAAATTGCCCCATTTTAACCAGGTGACCGTGAATGATATCACTCTCCTGAGGATAACAAAGAGCGATAAGGAATGGATGTTGTCTGCATGCCAGCAAACACCGGGACCATACGCTGCCATGCTTTCTTATGCAATGATTCCAGACTACGTGCTACTGGCCTGGCGTGGTAAAGTGTCCTACCATGGCGGACGGGATAAGGCAGCCCTCCCCAGAAACCTTTTGCAAAGGCTTTGGGAGTACATGAAGGAGAGCTTTCTGGAGATGTCCCTGGAGGATTTCCGCTCCATCCCCATACACGTTAACAGACTTTTCCAGTAGCTGTACTGGCCGCGATTGCCAGGGCAAATTAATCATTAATCATTAAACACGCTTGTTTTTAAACCATGTGTAATATTTACAAAGGTACACTCACCAGAGGTCCCCTGTGTGCCCTCAGGGTCTTGGGTGAGTTCGGGGGTTACTGGTTCCAGGTCCAGGGTG
>NW_020706615.1:0-4680 GCF_002925995.2 Terrapene triunguis
GTCTCTGTACACAGAGAGCTGTTACCCTTCCCTTCATAGTTATGACACGCCCCCCAAATCACAGATAGTGTTGGACGTTCGGTTCCACACTGGCTGTGATTTCTTTCTGGAGTTTTAGGAGAAAACAGAGTTAATAAGACATACTACTGATTATATAAAAACTAACAATGTTTCATTCCAAGAACAATTGTTAACCAGTTAACTCTGGGAAACTTTCCCGGGAGAGTGCATCAGCCACTTTGTTAGAAGCTCCCGAAATGTGTTGTATTTCAAAATCAAAATCTTGGAGAGCTAAACTCCACCGAAGAAGTTTTTTGTTATTTCCCTTGGCGGTATGAAGCCACTGTAGCGCAGCATGGTCTGTTTGTAGTTGGAAACGCCGTCCCCAAACATATGGGCGTAGCTTTTTCAGCGCGTACACAATGGCGTAGCATTCCTTTTCGCTGATTGACCAGTGACTTTCCCTCTCAGACAGTTTTTTGCTGAGAAACACGACAGGATGGAATTTTTGATCCGGTCCTTCCTGCATTAAAACTGCTTCCACGCCTCTCTCGGAAGCATCTGTGGTTACTAGGAACGGTTTGTCAAAGTCTGGGGCCCTTAGCACAGGGTCAGACATGAGTGTTGCCTTAAGCTGGTTAAAGGCCTTTTGACACTCATCAGTCCACTGAACTGCATTTGGCTGTTTTTTTCTGGTTAGGTCTGTCAGCGGGGCGGCGATTTGGCTGTAGTGTGGTACAAATCGCCTATAATATCCGGCCAAGCCTAAGAAGGATTGGACCTGTTTCTTTGACTTTGGAACCGGCCACTTTTGGATAGCATCCACTTTGGCCTGTAGGGGATTTATAGTTCCTTGACCCACCTGGTGCCCCAGGTACGTCACTCTGTTTTGGCCTATTTGACACTTTTTAGCCTTAACAGTTAGTCCTGCCTGTCGGATGCGCTCGAAGACTTTTCCCAGGTGCTCCAGGTGTTCTGTCCATGAATCAGAAAAAATGGCCACATCATCGAGGTAGGCAACTGCAGATTCTCCCAATCCCGCTAAGAGACCATCTACAAGTCTTTGGAAGGTGGCGGGTGCATTTCGCAACCCGAAAGGGAGTACATTGAATTCGTACACCCCTGCCTGGGTGACGAAGGCTGACCTTTTCTTAGCGGGTTCATCTAGTGGTACTTGCCAGTACCCTTTGGTTAAGTCTAAAGTAGAGATGAATTGGGCATGTCCCAATTTTTTCAATAGCTCATCTGTGCGTGGCATTGGATAGTTGTCAGGACGAGTTACAGCATTTAGCTTACGGTAGTTCACGCAAAAGCGTATTTCCCCATCTGGTTTGGGAACTAGAACCACTGGAGATGCCCATGCACTGTTAGAGGGGCGGATTATACCCATCTGTAGCATGTCCTGGATCTCCCTTTGTATAGCCGCTTGGGCATGAGGTGACTCCCGGTAGGGTGGGGTTCTAATTGGGTGAGCATTACCTGTGTCAATGGAGTGGTATGCCCGTTCGGTCCGTCCTGGAGTGGCTGAGAAAATCGGTGCAAAGCTTGTGCACAGCTCCTTGATCTGCTGTCGCTGCAGACGTCCCAGGGTCGTGGAGAGGTTCACCTCTTCCACGCCACCATTCCTTTTTCCTTCGTAGTAGACACCTGCCGGCCACTCCGCGTCATCTGTTTCCTGGGCTGTAAACTGGCAAACGTTTAATTCTCTGGAATAAAAGGGCTTAAGAGAATTAACATGGTATACCTTAGGCTTTATGTTGGAGGTGGGGGAGGCTATGAGATAGTTAACAGCTCCTAGGCGCTCCTGGACCGTGAATGGTCCTTCCCACGACGCTTCCATTTTATGGGCCTGGAGCGCCTTTAAGACCATGACTTGGTCTCCTACTTTGAAGGACCGTTCTCTGGAATGTTTATCATACCAGGCCTTTTGCTCTTCCTGAGCATCCTTTAGGTTTTCTTTAGCAAGGGCTAAAGAGTGTCGGAGGGTGTTTTGTAGATTGCTTACAAAGTCTAGAATGTTAGTTCCTGGAGAAGGCGTAAACCCCGCCCATTGCTGCTTCACCAACTGTAATGGCCCCTTAACCTCGCGGCCATACACAAGTTCAAATGGTGAAAACCCTAAACTGGGATGTGGTACAGCCCTGTAGGCAAAAAGCAACTGCTGCAACACTAGGTCCCAATCATTGGAGTGTTCATTTACGAATTTACGTATCATGGCCCCCAAAGTTCCGTTAAACCTCTCCACCAGACCATTGGTTTGATGGTGATGAGGGGTGGCAACCAAGTGATTCACCCCATGAGCTTCCCACAGGTTTTTCATTTTCCCTGCCAGGAAATTAGTTCCCGAATCTGTAAGGATGTCGGAGGGCCACCCTACCCTGGCAAAAATGTCTGCTAATGCCTGGCACACACTTTTAGCCTTGGTGTTGCTTAAGGGTACAGCTTCCGGCCATCGGGTAGCAAAATCCATGAAAGTCAGTACGTACTGCTTTCCTCTGGGTGTCTTCCTTGGGAAAGGACCCAGGATATCCACAGCTACTTGCTGAAATGGGACCTCAATTATGGGTAGTGGCTGGAGAGGGGCTTTAACCTGGTCTTGGGGCTTTCCCACTCGTTGGCACACCTCACAAGACCGGACATAATTAGCAACGTCCTTGCCCATTCCCTCCCAGTGGAAGGACTTCCCCAACCGGTCTTTGGTTCTGTTCACCCCAGAATGGCCACTGGGATGATCATGGGCTAAGCTCAAGAGCTTTACCCGATACTTAGTGGGAACTACCAACTGTCTTTGAGGATGCCAGTCTTCCTGGTGCCCACCAGAAAGAGTCTCCTTGTATAAAAGTCCTTTTTCTACAACAAACCGGGATCGGTTAGAAGAGCTGAGAGGCGGTGGGGTGCTCCGTGCCGCCGCCCAAGCTTTCTGAAGGCTGTCATCTGCTTCCTGCTCGGCCTGGAACTGTTCCCTTGATGCTGGAGACATCAGTTCCTCCTTGGACTGTGGACTGGGGCTTGGTCCCTCTGGAAGCGATGCAGGTGCTGGGACTGTTTCCATTGACTGTGAACCGCTGTCCGCTGGTGCACTATGTGGTATTTCAGGCTCTGGCTGAGCCTCTTGGGTAGGGTTATCTGCTACTTCCGCCAGTTCAGGCTCGCTGGTGCCCTCTGGCATTGGAGTTGTAGATGGGTTTGCAAGCGCTGGACTCAGTGCTGGCAATGGTTCTGGTGCTGGTTGCGTTGTCAGTTCCGGTTCCGGGACTGGCTTTGGCTGGGTCTCTGGGATTGGATCCACTACGGCTGTTGCAGTCGTTGGCAGGGGATCCGGTTCCACCACCTGTGTTTGGGTCTCCGGTAACACCGACGGGGCTCTGGTGGACGGCTCAGGAACAGGGATGGGGGTGAAAGCTTGCTTAGCCTGGCTGCGGGTGACTATTCCCACCCTCTTGGCTAGCTTCACATGGTTGGCCAAGTCTTCCCCCAGCAGCATGGGGATGGGATAATTGTCATATACTGCAAAAGTCCACATTCCTGCCCAGCCCTTGTACTGGACATGCAACTGGGCTGTAGGCAAGGTTACAGACTGTGACACGAAGGGTTGAATTGTCACTGTAGCCTCCGGGTTGATGAGTTTGGGGTCCACTAGGGATTGGTGGATAGTTGACACTTGTGCCCCAGTATCCCTCCAAGCGATAACCTTCTTACCGCCCACTCTCAAGGTTTCCCTTTGCTCCGAGGGTATGAGAGAGGCATCTGGGTCTGGGGATCTTTGGTGTGATTGGGGTGTAATGAACTGTAATCGGTTAGGGTTTTTGGGGCAGTGAGCCTTTATATGCCCCAGTTCATTACATTTAAAACATCGCCCTGCTAAGGTATCACCGGGGCGATGTTGGTTGATGGAGACTGGTGTGGTGGGGTGAGAAGGCGTCTGGGGTTTCCCTTGGGATGTGGGTGGGGCCTTGGGTTGTCCCCGGTGATAAGGTTTTGTTTCGGCTTGCCCCTTCTGATATTCACTCCAACTGCTACTAGCTTTTTTCTTTTCTGTCACCTCCACCCATTTGGCTCCAATCTCCCCCGCCTCGGTTACAGTTTTGGGCTTCCTATCTAGGATGTACCTTTCTGTTTCCTCAGGAACACCCTCTAAGAACTGCTCCATTTTTACTAGGGAAAGCAGATCTTCCAGAGATTTAACATTTGCTCCTGATACCCAGGCATCACAATTTTTGTCAATGTGGTAGGCATGCCGGGTAAATGACACATCTGGTTTCCACCTTAGGGCTCTGAACCGCCGACGGGCATGCTCGGGTGTTAGCCCCATTCTGAGTCTGGCCTTGTTTTTAAAAAGTTCATAACTGTTCATGTGTTCCTTAGGCATTTCAGCCGCCACCTCTGCTAAGGGTCCACTGAGCTGCGGTCTCAGCTCTACCATGTACTGGGGTGGAGGGATGCTGTATCCAAGGCAGGCCCTTTCAAAATTTTTTAAGAAGGCCTCAGTATCATCGCCTGCCTTGTAGGTGGGGAATTTCCTGGGATGGGAAGTGGTACCTGGAGAGGAGTTGTTAGGATGGTCTGATGCATCCTGCCTAGTCCTTGCTGCTTCCAGTTCCATCTCTTTTTTTTTCAGCTTCATCTCTTTTTTATGGGCCTCCTGTTTGGCTTTTTCTTCTCTTTCATGGGCCTCCTGTT
>NW_020706616.1:0-4732 GCF_002925995.2 Terrapene triunguis
CAGGGAACAGAAAACTACTCATCCAGTGACCAGTATATTTGCCCTCTACCAGACTCCTGTACCCCACTGGTCTGGGTCTGTCACATATCCCTCTCCCCTGCTCAACGCCAAGGGGTTGGGCAGCTTGGGACGCCAGACAGTGCACACGTGACAAGCCATCGGCGTTGCCATGACGGCTCCCTGCTATGTGTTGCACACGGAATTGGAAAGGTTGGAGGGATAAGAACCATCTGGTCACCCTTGTGTTCTTCTCCTTGTTCCGCTGCATCCATTGAAGAGGGGCATGGCTGGTCACGAGGACAAATCTGCGCCCGAGCAGGTAGTAGCGCAATGTTTCCATGGCCCATTTTACAGCAAAGCATTCTCTCTCCACCACTGCATATTTTTGTTCCCTTGGAAGGAGTTTCCGACTGAGGTATAGAATTGGGTGTTCCTCCTCCCCGACCATCTGTGATAGAACGGTCCCCAACCTACTTCCGATGCATCCGTCTGCAGGATAAACTCCTTGGTGAAATCAGGGGCTATCAGTACAGGGTTACTGCACAGGGCAGTCCGTAGGTCTGTGAATGCTTCCTCTGCTGTGTCAGACCATCTCACCAGATCAGGTCCACAGGTTTTCACTAGGTCTGTCAGGGGGCTTGCCCTTGTGGCAAAGTGGGGGATAAATCGTCGGTAATACCCCACCACACCTAGGAACGCCCGGACTTGTTTCTTGCGACTTGGTCGGGGCCAATTTTGGATGGCCTCTAACTTGTTCACTTGGGGTTTTACCAAACCTTTTCCCACAATGTAGCCAAGATATTTGGCCTCTGTAAACCCTACAGCACACTTGGCAGGGTTTGCTGTAAGGCTAGCTCGCCTGAAGGTATCGAGGACTGCCTCCACCTTCTCCAGGTGGGTTTCCCAGTCTGGGGTATGAATGACCACATCGTCCAAGTAGGCAGCAGCATAACTGTTATGTGGGCATAATAGCTTGTCCATGAGGCGCTGGAAGGTAGCTGGGGCCCCATGTAGTCCAAAAGGGAGGACAGTATATTGAAAAAGACCCTCTGGTGTAGAGAACGCAGTCTTTTCCTTTGCGTCTTCTGCAAGGGGAATCTGCCAGTACCCCTTTGTCAAGTCTAGGGTAGTCAAGTACCGGGCACTACCCAGACAGTCCACTAGCTCATCTATGCGAGTTATGGGGTATGCGTCGAACTGGGATACTTCGTTTAGTCGCCGGAAGTCGTTGCAAAATCTTGTGGTGCCATCAGGTTTGGGCACCAGCACGATTGGGCTGGACCACTGACTGTGGGATTCTTCGATGACTCCCAACTCCAGCAGTTTTTTTACTTCTGCTTTTATTTCCTCCCTTTTTGCCACTGGCACCCGATAGGGCCTCATTGTTACTCTGGCCCCAGAGTTCGTGATGATGTGGTGATATGTCTCGGTTGTTCGACCCGGTTTTGTCGAGAACACATCTTGGTTCCGGAAGATCATCTCAGACACCTCATTCTTCTGGTCTGGTGTTAAATCGGGAGACACCCTCACCTGTTTGGAAGGCTTGTTTTCCTGGGTTAGGTCTTTTTGGACCATTGTGCATGCCTCTTGTGCATGCCAGGGTTTCAGACGGTTAACGTGATAAATCTGTTCTTGTTTTCTGCATCCTGGCTGCCGCACCTTGTAGGTTACTTCCCCCACAGGTTCAACCACTTCATAGGGCCCCTGCCATTGGGCCAGAAGCTTGCTTTCTGCCGTGGGTACCAACACCATAACCCGATCCCCTGGTTGGAACTGTCGCACTTTTGCCTGGCGATTGTAATGGGTTCGCTGGGCCTCCCGTGCCTTCTCCAAATGTTCCCGTACAATAGGGGTAACCCGGGCTATCCGGTCTCGCATCTGCATTACATGCTCTATTATATTTCTCCCCTCATTGGGTTCCTCTTCCCAGATCTCTTTGGCGATATCTAGTATGCCACGGGGGTGATGCCCGTATAATAACTCGAAGGGGGAAAACCCAGTTGAGGCCTGTGGTACCTCCCGGATAGCGAACATAAGGTAGGGTAGTAGGGTGTCCCAATCCTTCCCGTCCCGACTTACCACCTTCCTTATCATAGCCTTGAGGGTTCGGTTAAACCTTTCTACCAACCCATCAGTCTGCAGATGGTAGACCCAAGTTCTCAGGGTATGTATATGGAGTAGCGTACAGAGGTCCTTCATTAGCTTCTACATAAATGGGGTTCCTTGGTCGGTTAATATGTCCTTTGGTAGCCCCATTCGGGCAAAGATCCCCACCAGCTCTTTGGCTATAGTTTTAGAGGCCGTGTTCCGCAGGGGGACAGCTTCTGGGTAGCAAGTAGCATAGTCCAAAACAACAAGTATATATTGGTGGCCCCGAGCCGTCTTCTCCAGCGGTCCCACTAGGTCCATGGCTATTCGCTCGAAGGGGACCTCTATCATGGGAAGAGGTACTAAAGGTGCCCTCAAGAGGGGACGGGGACTGTGCAGCTGACACTCCGGGCAGGAGGCACAGTACCTCCGCACTTCTTCATGTACTCCGGGCCAGAAGAACCATCGTAGGACTCATGCCAGGGTCTTCTCTACCCCCAAGTGCCCCCCAAAAAGATGACTATGAGCAAGACTTAATACAGCGTTCTGGTGTTTTTGAGGTACTAGGATCAGCTGTACCTTCTGCCCCTGTACTGGTGCAACCCAGTATAAAAGATCCTTCTTCATTATGAAGTAGGGTCCTGGTCCCTGGGTTTTTCCTTCCATGGGGACCCCATCTATTTCAGTCACCTCCTTCCTAATGTTGTCATACCTTGGGTCTTCTGCCTGGTCCCGTCCAAAATTTCCTCTCCTGGGGCTAATCTGCCCAAGATCTAGGGGCCCAGTCTCTGTTGCCTCTACTGGTTCAGAAGCATTAGGGTGGGGGTCAGACTCAGGTGCTTCTCCCTCCTGCGTGGCCTCCTTTTCAGCTGCGCGGGTCCGCCTACTTACAAGAGCGACCCTCTGGCTTTGGGTCAGTATTCGGGTTCCCAAGGCCTGAGCTGCCCTTCTTTCCCTTTTTGTCTTTCTACCCTGTCTGGGAGTGGAGAACAAATCTGGGGATATTTCAGAGAAGATTGGGGGTTGATAGTCTGCTGTGGATGCCTCATCAATTTTAGGGTCCCCATCTTTCTCCAATCCCCTCACTGGGAGTAAGTTTCCAAACCCTGGGAAGTCCCTCCCTATGAGCACCGGGTATAGGAGTTTAGGGACTACACCTGCTGCTACCTCAGTAGTGTTCCCTTGGATCTCGATTTTTACTGGGATGGTGGGGTAGTAACTAACTGTCCCATGGACACATGTTATCCCCGTACATTTAGCCTGCAGCAGCTGACTACGCTTCACAAGCTTCCCTGAGATAAGCGTGATAGCACTCCCCGAATCAACCAGTGCCATGGTCCCTACCCCATTTAGTTTCACTGGTCTGGTATACATATGTGGGGTTAGTGAGACCCCCACAAGGTGGATTAGGGAGCATGGATCTGCCCAGTTCCCCAGGTTACACTGCATAGGCTCCTCAGCATTGGGACACTGTGCAGCTATGTGTCCCCACTCCCTGCAGGCATAACATCTGTATGGAGCCCTAGGCGTTCCCCAGTCTTTTGGTTTGGGCAGTCTAACATCACAATCCTCTTCTCCCTCAGTGCTCCGACTCTTTGTGGCCTCTGATGGGCCTTCAGCCTCTCTCTTTTTCCACCTGGGCCCTCCTGGTGGCCCAGTCACCCGAACTTTAGGGCTTGGTGCTGCTAACCTTAACCCGGGGTGCCTCTTCCTTAACTGGTTGGGTCAGCTCCCTTGCTGTCCTTCGCCTCTCTACCAGGGCGACAACCTCGTCATAGGTGGAGGGTTCGTTCTGGCTTACCCAGGCACGAAGGTCTGGTGGTAGTCCCCTCATGTATCGGTCGATGACCAGAACCGCTAGTATCTCTTCCGGACTCCGGGACTCTGTTTGCAACCACTTTCGTGCGAGATGGATGAGGTCATACAATTGGGACCGCGGGGTTTTGTCTTCCTGGTACCTCCAACCGTGATACTGCTGGGCCCGCACTGCTGTCATTACCCCAGATCTGGCCAGGATCTCTGCTTTCAGCTGGGGGTAGTCTGCCGCAGTCTCTTCAGGCAGATCATGGTAGGCCTTCTGGGCCTCCCCACACAGGAATGGGGCAAGGATGCCAGACCACTGATCTCGAGGCCAGGCCTCCCGTAGGGCTGTTCTCTCAAAGGCCAGAAGGTATGCCTCTACATCATCCTCCCATGTCATTTTCTGCAGCCAATGGCTGGCCCGTATGAGCCGCGTCCCATCATGGCCACGATTCAGCTCTGTAAGGGACTTTACCTGGTTTACCAGTTCCCGCAACATTGCTCGGTCTTGAGCAGCCTGGTCCATCAGCAGGCGATTAGTCTCTTGCTGCAGCCGCACTGCCTCCTGTTGGGCGGCTGCCTGGACACGGGTAGCCTCCTGCTGGGCTGCCGTAGCTTGTTTCAGTGCCCGCACTACGTCATCCATTGTGGTGGAAAAAAATGAACCCTCTCCCTTTTTTTCTTTTTTTTTAATTCACCCTCCTTCTTCTGCCACGCTGTGCACCCCAAGATCCCACTCCTGATACCAGTGTGACAAAGTTACTCCTCTATCTTGGTGGGTCCTGCGCTTATTGGCAGATTTTCTTGCCTCAGAGATTCACCATGTGGGTTGGGGAACAGCCCA
>NW_020706617.1:0-5194 GCF_002925995.2 Terrapene triunguis
GGTAATTGGGCAGCTCCAGGGGGAAACGAGCCCATTTGGCTAACAATGGCGACTCCGCCGGGACTTCTCTCCCTGTAGAGGGCGCTGACCGGCGGCCGAGGGCGATTCCGAGGAGTGGCCACCTCGAGCTGTTGGTTTGCTCGAGCCTCGGATCGTCACAATCGGCCGGGGCGGCTGCGTCCTCTCTGAAGAGAACTCTGAAGGACACGGAGGCAAGACGGCTTCAGAGGAAGGGGAAGTCTGACTGCCGGACGCGGCCACTTCGGGCGGAAAGTGCGTTTACCTCCTGGGTTTGAGGAATAACGCCCCCGAGGTGTGAGTTGGACGGTGGAAATCCCCTAGGCAGCCTGTATACGGGAAGGTATGGTAACATTGTTGTAGTACTACAAATGTCTCGTTGTTGTGTGTTTGGTTAACGGGTTAGCAAATAACGGCCAATGAGTAACGTCACTAACTCCACAAGTCCATGGGCCGTTTTTAACAATTATTGGGACTTGGAGCAACATCAGGGATTACTCTTGTTTGTGGGAGGGGTAATCTTGTTTTTCCTTTTAATGGTGTGTTGGAAACCGAAATTGTAACTGATTAAGGGATCTGTGTGAAAGATGAATGAGTGCTGCTGATAGGTCTGAGGCTCACGCTGACTTCAGCCGCCCCAAAACTCCTGCGAGGGGAAACCCGGTGACCAGGATATCTTAATTGCAAGGGGGGTCAGACGAACCTCGTGATCTGAGTTAGAACTAGATCCCTATGCCTTCTCTTTCTTAATACCTCTGTCTTGAAAAACCTCTGGGTAAAAGTAAAATGGGGTCCGGACAAAGTATTTTCTCCGGAAGTCCCTGGGATGTATGTTGGATAACTGGAAGGCGTTTAGACGCCAGGCGGATTATGGAATTGTATTATGTAAGGACAATCTTGTAAAATTCTGTACTCTTGAATGGACGACATTCGGGGTGGAATGACCCGAGGGAGGGACGTTCAAACCAGGGATTGTACAACCAGTACATAACATTGTGACCCGGGATGGGCATTGGGACCAATATCCCTATATAGATATTTGGCAGGACCTCGTGGCCAATCCTCCCCCATGATTGCAGAAATGTAGATCATAAGCTATATAATATAAGGCAGGAAAAAAAAAATAAAAACCCAGCCGCTTTTTATGAGCAGCTTTGTAATACCTGTAAAAGATACACAAACCTCGATCCTGAGGATATCAATGGGAAACCCCGGTACTAATCCCCCTTTTCATTGGACAGTCCTATGAGAACATTAGAAAGAAGTTGCAAAAATTGGAGGGGGCGTCGGGTAAAAATATAGAGGAACTTTTAGAAATTGCCATGAAGGTCTATGATCGGAGGGATGATGAGAAGCGAAAGAAAGGGGCCCCCGTTTTAGCCATGGCCCTAAGGGATGGATATGAGGAAAGGGGGGACAAAGTTAAGGAATGACAAGGGCCCCCTGGGAAGGGAAGGGGCCCTCGCCTGGGTCGAAACCAGTGCGCTATCTGTAAGGAAGAGGGACACTGAAAGAATGAATGCCCCCGGCGACAGACGATGGGAAGGGAACGTAAAGATAAAGGTCCGTCCCTTCCCGTCCTCTACAACGGTACAGGACACACAGGGGAGGGATCTTCCCCATAGGGGGGCCGGGGAACCCAGCGGCCCCTCCTGGCGGCGCAAGCTGCCAGCCTGGATCCCACGGTAAAAATTCAAGTGGAGGGCCACCCAATAAAAGCCCTCATTGATACTGGGGCCACCCTTAGTTTGCTCCCCCTTAATAAGGCTCCCCGAGGTAAAGCTCGGGAACGTGCCATGGTCCATGGGATAGAGGGACAAACTACAGCTTTGGAAAAGACTTTGCCTCTCCTAGTAAAAATAGGGGACCGTCAAATTTCCCACCAGTTTGTTTGCAGTCCCTCTTGCCCCATCGCGCTGCTCGGACGAGATATTCTTACTAAACTGCAGGCAGAAATCTCGTTCGATAAAGGGACTATGGAAGTTAGACTCCCTAAGCAGCAATCCTCCAACTATCAGATGGCCCTAATAAGCGCTGGAGATCACTCCCCAAAATGCCAAGGGAGGAGTGAAGAGAGCCAGCTGTCAGGGGTTAACCTTAAGGTTTGGGCAGAGGAGGAAGGCGTCGCTCGGGCCCGGAATGCTTCACCAGTGCATATTTCCCTGAAGGAAGGAAGCAGCCCGGTCAGAATTCGACAATACCCTCTTAAGCTGACCACTAAAATCGGGTTAAAGCCTCTGATTCAAAAGTTTCTGCAGTGTGGGTGGCTCAGGGAAGGCACGCCCCCATACAACACTCCGATAATGGGGGTGCCTAAACCTAATGGGCAGTATCGGTTGGTCCAGGACCTAAGACAGATTAACAAGTTAATAGAAGCCCCCTATCCAGTCGTCCCGAATCCCCACACTATTCTGGGCCAAGTTCCCAAAAATCACAGTTGGTTCTCTGTCATAGATTTAAAAGATGCCTTCTTTTCCATCCCCCTTGATTTGGAGCCCCAGAGACTGTTTGCCTTTGAGTGGGAAAACCCAGATATCCACTACAAAGCTCAATACCTTTAAACCGTTGTCCCATAAGGACTTACGTGTGCACCCAAGATTTTTGGCAGCCAGTTAAGAAGGGACCTCGCCCCATTCCTGGCTAAACACCCTTCATGTAATATAGTCCAGTATTGCGATAATTTGCTCTTAAGTACTAAAACAAAGGCAGCCTGTAAAGAGCAGACTATAGAGCTCCTTAATTACCTTGGGGCACAGGGGTATAAGGTCTCAAAGGAAAAGGCGCAACTGGTTAGACAGCAGGTCACTTTTCTTGGGTATCACTTGTGTCAAGGAAGTCGTAGTCTGGGTAAAAAAAAAAAGAATCCAGGTTATACTTAATAGCCCTCAACCCCGGAGCCCCCGAAAATTAAGGGCTTTTCTGGGATTGACTGGCTTTTGTCGGCTCTGAATCCCTGACTACGGGGAAAGAGCCAAACCATTATATAAATCCTTAACTAAAGAGGGTCTGCTCCATTGGACGTGGACCAAAGAGATGGAAAAAGCATTTCAAAAGCTAAAAGAAGCCTTGGTTCAGCCTCCTGCTCTAGCCCTCCCAGACCCTCGGAGGCCATTCACTCTATACGTTCATGAGAGGGGAAGGGTGGCTGCTGGAGTTCTATGCCAAAGGTCGGGACCAACCTGGCAACCCATTGGATACTACTCAAAGGTGTTGGACCCTGTCGCCAAGGGCTGGCCTGCCTGTTTACGGGCCGTTGCAGCAACCGCTGTCCTTGTACAGGAGGCTGAAAAATTAACCCTGGGAGGGGACACTGAGGTTGTGGTTCCCCACGGGGTGCCTCAAATACTGGGAACAGGCGCTGGGGAAAAGCATTTAAATCCTAGCCGACATACCAGGTATGAAGTAGGGCTCTTGCTAGCCCCTCACCTAACCTTTAGGACAGTTAGCTCCCTCAACCCGGCTACCCTATTGCCCGACCCTCGGGTTTCCCATGAGACGGGCCCCACTCATAATTGTATTGAAGTCTTGCAACAGAAAACCAAACCTCGCCCTAATCTTTCAAACTTGCCGTGGCCCAACCCTGAAATTGAAGGGTACGTTGATGGGTCCAGCTATGTAATAGAGGGCAAGCGGTTTACCGGAGCAGCAATAGTAATTAAGGACAAAGGAATATACAAGTTTAAACTCAGCCCTAATTTGTCCGCCCAAGCGGCGGAGCTAGTGGCTCTTATCAAGGCTCTCCGGTTGGGAACTGGAAAAACTATTAACCTGTATACTAATAGTCGCTATGCCTATATGGTGGTACATGCTCACGGGACCCTGTGGAAAGAAAGGGGATTTATCACAGCGTCAGGCCAAAAAAAATTGCACATAAAAGCCCAGAGAATTGTTAGTAATTGCCCTGTCTGCCAACGAACCAACCAAAAGGGGTGTGGCCCTCCCGCCCCAATGGGAGGCCGGCCATGGGCCACGTACCCTTTCCAAAAATGGCAAGTTAACTTTGCAGAGATGCCCCCTTGCAGGGGCTATAAATACTTACTCGTATTTGTAGATCAGCTTACTGGATGGGTAGAGTGTTACCCCACCCGGCATTGTCAGGCCCGGGCTGTCACTAAGGCCCTGTTGCATGAAATACTCCCCCGATTCCACCTCCCTAAAACGACTGAATCTGATCAGGGAAGCCACTTTACCTCACAAGTGGTCCAACAGGTGTCCCAGGCACTCGGTATACAATGGAAGTTGCATACCCCCTGGAGGCCGCAGAGCTCGGGTCAGGTGGAAAGAATGAATAGAACTCTCAAGAATACCCTCACTAAACTATGCACGAAATCTAGTTTAAAGTGGCTTGATGCGTTACCACTCGCCCTTACCCGCATTCGAAGGGCCCCGCGTAAGGGTCTTAAGCTCTCACCATTTGAACTAGTCTTTGGGTTCCCTCCCCGAATCCTGATCCCGGGATTCCGGGAGGATATAAACTGAAAAATGGGAAAGGACTCCTTATGAAAACAGGTCTCGGGGCTGCAATCTGTTTTGTTACAGCTGCATCGATACGCGGTGCCTTTTCAGGCCCTTCCCTTAAACCAGCCCATGCACCCGTTCCAGATCGGTGATCAGGTCCTTGTCAAGAAGTGGAAGCGTGACCCCCTCACACCACGGTGGGACGGCCCGCACACTGTCTCGCTCATCAGCCAAGCTGCAGTTAAAGTTCTTGGGAGTAACAAATGAACACACCATACGCGGGTAAAGCGGTTTCTGAACCCTAACCCGGAGACTGAACCAGCAGAAGAAAACACCAGCCCTTTGCCCGCCCCGGTTCCGGACGCCCGGGGTGGCACAGGCGAAAACTCCACCTGGAAGTATCAGCAGCTGGACGAACTAAAGGGGTTGTTTAGAAAAAGATAATGAAATTGTTGTTAATATCTCTGTTTATGTACTTCCATCACTATTATGGTTGGGAAAATAGGTTCTTACAACTGGGGAAGACAATAGCAAACTCTTTTAATCTCAGTAACTGTTGGGTGTGTGGAGGCCCAGAAAAATTAAATAAATGGCCTTAGGTAGCCCAGCCGGTAAAGGCTAAGGATTGGGAACCGTAAAGCTCTCAAAATGTTTTTAAGGGGGGAGAAACCTGTTAGAGCAAAGGCCAACTATTTGCCTATTATCTCAGCTGTTACAT
>NW_020706618.1:0-1109 GCF_002925995.2 Terrapene triunguis
AGAGGATCATACTTATAGAAAATGCCTTTGGATTAGGCGACGCTGATCCTTAATATTAAAAAAAAAAAAAACACTAGATGCAGGGACTAACCTGACTTTCGGAAACGTATTGCAATTACAGTCAATCATTCGCCAATGAGAAAGCCTAGCAAATGAAGCTCACAGCTCTGAGAGACAGACACGGCACCACTTTTTAGGGTGACGCCAACCTGGTTACCACAGCACAGATTATGAGAGAGGGAACCTGGAAGGAGAGAAGCAAGAGAAGCTGCATGGGAGTGTCAAAAGAATGCCAATGTCCTTTGGCTGCCGGAAATCAGAAACCAGCGTGTGAGCAACAAAACCCAGCAATCCTCAGCGTTCATATAGCACGTTACCTCCCTGGATCTCAAAGGACGTTACAAAGGTGGGGGAGGATCACCTCATTTTAATGTGGGGACACTGAGCCACAGAGTGGGAAAGTGACTTGGCCAAGCCCATAGAGCCAGTGAGTGGCAGAACTGGCACCGGACCCAATCTCTGATTCCCAGTCCAGTGCCTCACCCACAAGAAAAGGGAAGTAGAAATTGAAATAAAGAGTAAGGAAGCTCCTACTTTACACCTCAGTTGGTGTAAGTCAATGAAGCACTTGGCTCTTACTTTGGGAAAAATAACCCTTTAGACGGTTCTAAAGGTCCATTTTCAGAAATAAAATATTGCCCCTTTAAGCGTAGTGGGACTCGGTAGAAGAAGTGTCTGTACCAACTTGCAGACAATTTTGGTGGCAGTGGTCTGCGGAGGGGAGCATAGGCAAGGGGTGATACTGGTGGGGAGCTCCAATGCAGAGCAAGAGCGCCAGCCCCACTGAGTATCTGGACCCTGTCTCTAAGTCCAAAGACGGGGAGCAGCGCCACAAGGCTGGGAAGCAGTGCCAAGATCGGGATCTGTGCGGGGACGCTGACCTGTGCCGGGATGACTGGTGCCAGGAGCAGGACCTGCTGCGCGACGGGGATTGGTGTCACGATCTGGAGCTATTCCTCTCTTCCCTCCATCCCCCTGACCCCCATTTGGCTAGTACCCGTTCCAGCTGTGCATGAGACAAATCTCCCATTGTGAACTGGGTAACCATG
>NW_020706619.1:0-1052 GCF_002925995.2 Terrapene triunguis
AAAAAAAAAAAAAACACTAGATGCAGGGACTAACCTGACTTTCGGAAACGTATTGCAATTACAGTCAATCATTCGCCAATGAGAAAGCCTAGCAAATGAAGCTCACAGCTCTGAGAGACAGACACGGCACCACTTTTTAGGGTGACGCCAACCTGGTTACCACAGCACAGATTATGAGAGAGGGAACCTGGAAGGAGAGAAGCAAGAGAAGCTGCATGGGAGTGTCAAAAGAATGCCAATGTCCTTTGGCTGCCGGAAATCAGAAACCAGCGTGTGAGCAACAAAACCCAGCAATCCTCAGCGTTCATATAGCACGTTACCTCCCTGGATCTCAAAGGACGTTACAAAGGTGGGGGAGGATCACCTCATTTTAATGTGGGGACACTGAGCCACAGAGTGGGAAAGTGACTTGGCCAAGCCCATAGAGCCAGTGAGTGGCAGAACTGGCACCGGACCCAATCTCTGATTCCCAGTCCAGTGCCTCACCCACAAGAAAAGGGAAGTAGAAATTGAAATAAAGAGTAAGGAAGCTCCTACTTTACACCTCAGTTGGTGTAAGTCAATGAAGCACTTGGCTCTTACTTTGGGAAAAATAACCCTTTAGACGGTTCTAAAGGTCCATTTTCAGAAATAAAATATTGCCCCTTTAAGCGTAGTGGGACTCGGTAGAAGAAGTGTCTGTACCAACTTGCAGACAATTTTGGTGGCAGTGGTCTGCGGAGGGGAGCATAGGCAAGGGGTGATACTGGTGGGGAGCTCCAATGCAGAGCAAGAGCGCCAGCCCCACTGAGTATCTGGACCCTGTCTCTAAGTCCAAAGACGGGGAGCAGCGCCACAAGGCTGGGAAGCAGTGCCAAGATCGGGATCTGTGCGGGGACGCTGACCTGTGCCGGGATGACTGGTGCCAGGAGCAGGACCTGCTGCGCGACGGGGATTGGTGTCACGATCTGGAGCTATTCCTCTCTTCCCTCCATCCCCCTGACCCCCATTTGGCTAGTACCCGTTCCAGCTGTGCATGAGACAAATCTCCCATTGTGAACTGGGTAACCATG
>NW_020706620.1:0-1134 GCF_002925995.2 Terrapene triunguis
GTGTGTGTGTGTGTGTGTGTGTGTGTGTGTGTGTGTGTGTGAGAGAGAGAGAGAGAGAGAGAGAGAGAGAGAGAGAGAGAGAGAGAAAGAGAAAGAGTCAGCATATGCTACTGTGGCAGTGAAAGGCCATGTTCATGGGAACAATGGAGGTTTGGGGAGGGGAGGCTCAAAGGGTACGTTATAGGTTGAAGTGTGGTGTCGTATGACCCTTTTTTAATTAATGTCCATATGTCAAGAAAAAGTGTTTTAGACATTGGCCATAGCACTATTTCGGAACCTTAATTTGCTAAACAAGGACAGACTGGCTTAGTCTTTTTGAACAGACCCCACTTCCAACGTTGTCTTCACACATGAAGAACCAGAGTGTTAGTGGATGGATTGTGTTTAGGTTTCCCCTTAAGCTGCATTTAAATCTGTGACCTTAGGACCCCAATATAACATGCCCATGTGCTAAAGTGCAACAAAGGGTTATTGATACAAAACAGTTCAGGTGCCAGCAAACTTTTTTCCATCCTTCTTCATTCAGTTCTTCACTCCTCTTCCCTTGCTCATGCCTGGCAGGATAAAAGGCAGCAGCAGTGCAAGGACTGGTTTAAACAACAGCCCTCTTGTTGCATTACACACTGAACCTGCAGGGATTTTTAAAGTGAGAAGCAGAACAAGATGATTGCCATATAGAGAGATGGGGATGTATATTTTCAAGAGAATTCTCAAAGGTCACATTCTGATCTTGGTTATGCCAGTGTAAATCCACAGTAACTCCACTAACAACTTACTCTGGACTGACACTGCTCTCAGATCAGAATATAGCCGCTGTCTAAGATGTCTTTCATCATGTAATCTAAGCACCAGGGATAGAAATGCCTAGATAGGTGGAAGCATGGCTAATAAAATATTAAGAGGGTGCTTTTTTGGTTTGTTTTGTATGATTGTTCAAAGTGCTCATGAATGGTTCAGATTACTCACTTCTAGCAGATTTACATTAATAAAAAAAGAGAAGTTGGAAGAACAAACTAATGATTATCAATCTTCCTGTTTCAGGGCATAGGATGATCACCACTTACAATCTGGAAAAAGGTCCTTCCTCCTACCTGGGCACACATGAGTGTGTTGTTAGAGCTTCGTGCCTTCTCA
>NW_020706621.1:0-1094 GCF_002925995.2 Terrapene triunguis
TGTGTGTGTGTGTGTGTGTGTGTGTGTGTGTGTGTGTGTGTGTGAGAAAGAGAAAGAGTCAGCATATGCTACTGTGGCAGTGAAAGGCCATGTTCATGGGAACAATGGAGGTTTGGGGAGGGAGGCTCAAAGGGTACGTTATAGGTTGAAGTGTGGTGTCGTATGACGCTTTTTTAATTAATGTCCATATGTCAAGAAAAAGTGTTTTAGACATTGGCCATAGCACTATTTGGGAACCTTAATTTGCTAAACAAGGACAGACTGGCTTAGTCTTTTTGAACAGACCCCACTTCCAACGTTGTCTTCACACATGAAGAACCAGAGTGTTAGTGGATGGATTGTGTTTAGGTTTCCCCTTAAGCTGCATTTAAATCTGTGACCTTAGGACCCCAATATAACATGCCCATGTGCTAAAGTGCAACAAAGGGTTATTGATACAAAACAGCTCAGGTGCCAGCAAACTTTTTTCCATCCTTCTTCATTCAGTTCTTCACTCCTCTTCCCTTGCTCATGCCTGGCAGGATAAAAGGCAGCAGCAGTGCAAGGACTGGTTTAAACAACAGCCCTCTTGTTGCATTACACACTGAACCTGCAGGGATTTTTAAAGTGAGAAGCAGAACAAGATGATTGCCATATAGAGAGATGGGGATGTATATTTTCAAGAGAATTCTCAGAGGTCACATTCTGATCTTGGTTATGCCAGTGTAAATCCACAGTAACTCCACTAACAACTTACTCTGGACTGACACTGATCTCAGATCAGAATATAGCCGCTGTCTAAGATGTCTTTCATCATGTAATCTAAGCACCATGGATAGAAATGCCTAGATAGGTGGAAGCATGGCTAATAAAATATTAAGAGGGTGCTTTTTTGCTTTGTTTTGTATCATTGTTCAAAGTGCTCATGAATGGTTCAGATTACTCATTTCTAGCAGATTTACATTAATAAAAAAAGAGAAGTTGGAAGAACAAACTAATGATTATCAATCTTCCTGTTTCAGGGCATAGGATGATCACCACTTACAATCTGGAAAAAGGTCCTTCCTACTACCTGGGCACACATGAGTGTGTTGTTAGAGCTTCGTGCCTTCTCA
>NW_020706622.1:0-3578 GCF_002925995.2 Terrapene triunguis
ATTTGGCTCTAGCATCCTATCTCCATAGATAAACAGGGCAGAACAAGGTTAACAACAATAATACATTATAAATAAAAAGCTTGAATCTGACATTTAGACTGATGTGACAATTTGTGGATAGTGGCATCATTCCATTGGACCTGGGATGACTAAAAAGAGGATAAAATGCTACCTGTTCTAAGCTGGAAATGTCCTCAGTAGGAAAGTAAAATCTAAAACGGAGACTCGAGCCACAAGTCAGAATGAATCTAGCCAGCATCAGAAGTTACAACACAATCTTTGCATCAAGTCAGTCTCTGTCCTGACAGTCTCTTGTCATTCATGTCAGTAAATGGTATTTCATATTAAATTGGGACACTAGCATTTTAAATACAAAGTTGCTTCATTTAGAGAGCAAGGAATGAAGAGGGAACATTTTCCCTCTTTGCTGGGTTATCAATGGGGCTAAACCACCTCTTGCAGTTTGCTCCGAATGCAGCTGCATGCTTGTTCATGGGTTTGAGCTATGGTGATCAAATTCAGCACGCTTTGCACACTTCACGTTAGCTGCCCATTAAATTTGTCTCACAACACTCCTGTAAGATATGGAAGTACTATAGTCCCATTTGACAGATGGGGAACTGAGGCACAGTGGTGCTAAGTGACTTGCCCAAATTTACTTGTGGAGCAAGGAACTGAGCTTAGGTCTTCCAAGTTGTAGGCTAGTGCACTAACCTCTGAACCATCCTTCCTCTCTCCCATCAGCCTTTCCTCTCCCGCCTTCATCTCACCTCTTCCTCACATGATTCAAATTTCAACCATCAAGAATTTATTTTATAATTCATTTAACATACAAGTTTTAAAAAAAGTATCCTTTCATCTGCTCATCAGTGTATTGTATTTATTGAAAAGAGGGAGTAAAACAGGTCCCAAATGCTCCTTGCTTTTGTCATTGGCCACCCAGATATTATGGTAGAAGCCCTTTAATTATTATTATTATTATTATTATTATTATTTTTATTATTTTTATTATTAGACTAGATTATGCTTGTCCCTTATGTGGGTTTAAGGTGGGGAAATAAGATGTCTTCCCCACTATCATTCCAAGGTCTGTGTAAGGCCCAAGGACAATTGCATTCCCTACGTTCTGAGGGGATTGTTCTCTTGTCCCCTTATACTTCCCTGAAACTGAGCTTCAAGGGAGCTGGAAAGCATCAGAACGGGAGTCCTATCCCGCCTTCACACTCACCAACAGGGCCGGCTCTAGGCACGAGCGCTCCAAGCATGTGCTTGGGGCGGCACTTTCCAAGGGGCGGCACTCCGGCTCCTTTTTGTTTTTTTTTGCTTGGGGCGCAAAAAGCCGGGAGCCGGCCCTGAGCGGAGGTGAGCTGCGGCGGTGGGGGGCGTGGGGAGAGCTGCAGGAAGTAACCCTTGGGTGGGCAGAGGATCCATACACTGGGAAACTCAAAGGCAGGAATAACCGGTGTGTGTATTTGTTTGTTTCACTGTTCGTGAGCGTTGCAGAAGAAGTGAGTCTTTAGGAGGAACATGAATAAGGGAGGGTAGTGTCATAGCAAACTGGTTTGTATGGAAGAGGGGTTGCATGTGAAGGGATGGGGAGGACAATTGCACAGAGATAAGAGTGGGAGAAAGAAATAATAGGGCATCAAAGTTGGCATCCTTGGCAGAGCAGAGAAGACTGTAGGATGCGAATGAGGGCGGAAGGATGGAACAATAGGTGAAATCAGAGGTGTAGAATGGGGAGTCATGTTGTGTCTTGAGGGAAGGCCTGCATTTTAAATGTGATATTGTGGCCAAGAGGGAGCTAAAGGAGAGCTCCAAGAGAAGGTGGCATGGTTTGATTGACAGGCAAGGAAAATAATTTTAGTGGCTGCATTTTGGATGGACGGGAGGGAGAGGGCGGGCAACCTGCAGCCCGTCAGGTTAATCCGCTGTCAGGCCACCAGACAGTATGTTTACATTTGCACGGCCGCCTGCAGCTCCCAATGCCTGCGGTTCTCTGTTCTCGGCCAATAGGAGCTGTGGGAAGCGGTGGCCAGCATGTCTCTGTGGCCCACGCCATTTCCCGCAGCTCCCATTGGCTGGGAATGGCAAATCGCAGCCACTGGAAGCTGTGGGTGGCCGTGCAAATGTAAACAAACTATCTGGCGGCCCGCCAGCAGATTACGCTGATGGGCCACGTGCAGCCCGCGGGCTGCAGGTTGCCCACCACTGATCTAGATATTGTGGGTAGTCTGCAGCTGCCAAAATGGGGGACATATATAAAAAGCATTAATACAACCATAAAAATATTTTTGTACGAGTGATGGCTATATGTTACTATCTGTCTCTTTAGTCTGCTTTTGTTTACATGGGTGTATATGAGCGGTGATTCCATTGTAGTCAATGCAGTTACACCAATGTAACATATGTGAAGAATCATCACTATGGGTTATAATTTTGTCTTAAATTTCTGAGCCTATTGATATAATTTCTTGGGGTAAGACTGCAGTTGGCCCTGAAAAGGCATGAGGAAGGAGGGAGCTGGAGAGAAAAGATGCTCTCAGCCACAGCCTTCAAGCCCTTTTTGATGTGGCTAATTTCACAGGCAGTGGGAGCAGTGTACAGACTGAAACTGTGCCTGACCCCTACACAGGTGAGGTCCAAAGAAAGTGAAGCCTCCTTATTGCCTGGTCCTCCCTTGTATGCCTGCAGAGGGGACAGCAAAATCTGGCCCTAAATTCTTATTGAAACATCCTCTGAGTCATTCCAGAAATTGGCTTGGGGCGGGGAGAGTGGGAGAATTACTTGAAAACAAAACTCCAGGATGGGAACTGGCTACTGACTAGAATAAACACTGAGAAAGAAAGACATACCGCTGGACTGAGCTATGCAGTTCAGATGCAACCAGTTCATATACAGTCACCGAAAACCAGAACAAGTGCAGTTTTGGGCTGTCGCAAATCAAAAGGTGTTTGAAAAATTTTGGCCAAAAATAAAACTGAAATGTTTCAAATTTTTTTTCAGCCATAGCAAACCAAAAAAATTTGGGTTGGTAGCTTTCATTTTCTTAACAAAAAAATTAAAACATCTGAAGGAAAATGTAGACAATAACTGTTCATTTTCATCAAAAATTTCTGGGGGAACAAATCATATTTCCTGACCAGCTCTTAAAAAAAAAAAAAAAAAAAAAAGGTATTTTCAATATAAATTTCTTATTCCTGGTTAGTACATTCAATGCTACAAGCCTTGTATGTATTTTTCTATAAAATCAAGGTGACTTTTGATGTCAGACCTACCCCATTTCTACAATATACCCAAACTATCTTTTACGTAAGTTAAACCACTCATACTGTTCTTCCTTGTAACAGCGAACAGGGATGTAATACTGTATGGTTAAGAAAGCTGCTGTCATTTATTTCTCTTTCATTTGTTTCCTGCAGTTTCACAGCTCATTTCCAATATGTGTCAACAAGAGCCTAGAAAACTTCTGTTTAAAACATGTTAAAACCCCCACAGGGATACATTTGAAAAGAAATATTTCTAGCTTATATTTGGCTCTAGCATCCTATCTCCATAGATAAACAGGGCAGAACAAG
>NW_020706623.1:0-14559 GCF_002925995.2 Terrapene triunguis
TTTTTGAGAACGCCGTCTCACACAGATAGGTGGAACCAAAGTATTCTTTCACTTTTAAAACACAATACAATAAGAGGGGCTACTTTTCTTGGTTTACAAGTCCCCAAAAATTGCTGTCCCTTGATCTGGCTTTCAGCTCAATTTCACTTTGCATGGTAATTATTTCCATATCAATTCCACTACTTTGTAAATCAAACACCTGATGGAATGTCGCACCCAACCAACCAATTTCTGCTGGAAGGAATGGATTTGAGATACACATGACGATTGATTCCATCACATCTAGTTCTTTAAATCGCCTGTTGAATTCCTCTGCTAATTTGGTCAGCTGTGCACAGAACTTTTCTGGGTGGAACTACTTTTCTTTGTCTTCAATTTTTTCTAGTATTTGCTCCAGACTAGGGACCCAGTTTTAATTTGAATGCATTTACCACACTGATCATATATGATAAGTCTCTGTCCTTTCCCTGCAGTTCTCAGTTCAGCTCCTTCAATTTGGACATTGTGTCAGTAAGGAACCCGAAGTCTAGCAGCCATGCATTGTCTGACAGCTCATTGCACACGTCGTTCCTTGATTTTAGAAAAGTGATGATTTCGGGCATTAGATCCAAAAATCTTTGCAGGACTTTCCCCCTGCTTAACTCATATCTGCATAACCTCATATCTGCATGCAGGAGCAGCTCACCGTAAGCAGCATCCACTTCATCAAGAAAGGATTTAAACAAGTGGTGCTGGAGGGCTCTTACTCGAATCGACTTTACAATTCTGACAACAATTTTCATTACATGTGAGAAGTCCATACCTTTACTCACTAGTGCTTGCTGATAGATTATACAGTGGTAATTCACAAATGAAGGAATATCTGGATCATTTCTGCAAAATGCAACAAAGCCTGCATGTGCGCCAAGCATGGCAGGTGCACCAACCATTATGATCAAAACAAGTTTTTTGATTGGAATGATTTTTTTAAGCACATACTTTTTGAATTCGTTGTTGATATCTTCACCTCTTGTTCTCTCTTTAATGGGCAAGACAGTCAGAAGGTCCTCTTTAGTTGTTGCTTCCTTTAAAACCATTCAAACAAAAACAAAAACAATTACCTGGGCTGTGTTGGTCATGTCGACTGATTCATCAAACTGCAGTGAAAAGCATTCGCAGTCACTCAAACCCTGTAGTTGCTAAAAGATGTCTTCAGACAAAGATTCCACACGTCTTGCTATGTGGAAGCACCAAGTGATATGCTCTGGATTGCCTTCATTATTTCCTCTTTGTTTTTAAAGTTTTTAAATAAGGAGTCCGCTGCCACAGTCATTGCATCTTTAAATACTTCTCCATCCGTAAATGATTTCTTGTGTTTTGCCAGCAGATGGCAAACACGAAATGATGCTTCAGTAGAGGTCTTCCATTTTGCTGCTGGTTTAGTAAAACATGACTGTTGAGCTTTGAAAAAGGCCTTGAATTCATTAACTTTCTTTGTACAGCGCATACTATTCAAGGGAAAACTATCCTTGAATTTGCTATGCATTGTTTGGTGGCGTCATTCTAAATTCCCCTTTTTACTTATCGATATAGTTGTGTGACATAGAAGACATATGCACTTATCTTTCATTGTTGTGAACAGAAATTCACTTTCCCATTCCAAATGGAAGTTGTAGGTTTTTGGTTTCTTTTTAGATGGCCCATGTAACACTAGCCAGCTAGGTATTTTTTATTATAAAAAAAGAAAACAGGAGAGTACTAGCTATGACTGTAGTATATAGCAGTGGTTCCCAACCAGGGGTCCAGAGCCATGAGCAGGATTCAGGGGCTCAGTCAAGCAGGGCCGGCATCAGACTCACTGGGGCTTTTTTTCTTCTTCTTCTTCTTCTTTTTTTCAATTCTGCACTTCTTAATAAGTGCCTTTTTAAATGAGCAGCATTGCAGCAATGAGTTATGGCAACTCCTGGTTATTAGGAAAGAGGAAGAGAGCACCCCTGTACTTTGTGGGGATAAGATTGGTCACGCTGGAGTCTGTCCCTACCCCAGCTCACATGCAGAGGAGAAATAAAGTTTCAGTAAGTTTAATAAAGAAATTCAAGGAGAGAACTAAAACCCAACGATCTTCAATGAAAGCTTGGTCATGACAGACGAATGCAAGGAAACAACCAAGTGCTTGGGTCTGACAAGCACTTCATCTAGGCTCCCCGCCTCTGAGGAAGAAAGAAGTCAGCACTCTCTCCTCCCGCATGCCTGCCTTCCCAAGCAAGCGCCCAGGCCAGGGAGAAACCCCCAGCAGGGCTTGTGGGAAGCAGGGCTTTGCATTTCCCCCTTCAGTGCCCTCTCGCATGTAGGACAGCTGCCCTGCAAACTGGAGGCCCAGGAGAAAAGCCTGTGTGGGTGGATGTGCCATATGGCTTGGTGGATGTTGTTTGCTTGACCACAACCCCTGTCACAGGGAGTGGTCTGGGCTGTCGCCTAACTCCATCTGCGCTCCTAGCAGAGGCTCAATGCTCGCAGGCACTAGCCCCAGCTCCCCTTGGCAGCTAGTTAGCCGATGGTTTTAATCCCCCACCAGAGAATCCCCTGCTGAACATGCCCAGGCAATCCATTCCAGCAGCCTCCCCTTCCCTCCCCTCCTGAGGCTGGGGGGGCCATACTCAGAGAAATACCTTCTTGCGGGCCAGATCCAACACTTCCCACACTAGCTGGACCAGCTCTCTCTCATCGGATCCCAACTTAGCCCCCAAGCACCAGCATGGGGGCCACAGGGGATTTCCCCACCACCCCCTAACCCATGGCAGCTGGGGAGCCGTGGGGGATTCCCCCCCAGCTGCAGTGGCTGGGGAGCTGCAGGGGATTCCCCCCACCCGCAGGGACTGGAGAGCCATGTGGGATTCCCCCCAGATGTAGTGTCTGCTGGCTAGGTGTGGGGAGGGAGCACCCATCGGGCATTCCTGCCCAGGTTAGGAAGGGGGTGATGGGCAATTTTCTGCTGACTCCCTTTTCAGGTTAAGAGGAGGGAGACTAGCAGCAATTCAAGGCAGTGAACCCAGCCCCAATCCCTCTCAACACCTCCCTGTCCCTTTAACCACGTTTTATTCAAGGGTAAGAAGAAGGCAACAACACCTGCTGAGAAGGCATCCATCAAATCAGCACTGCGGCCAACCCGGCAGCATTGCAGCATGTGGTTCGGGCAGAGATAGAAGCGACTTCGTCTGTAAAAAGTGAAAGCTGGTCTGCATATTGGAAGAAAAGGTTAAAGGACTAGAGACCCAAGTATCAACCCAGTGTTGCAGCAGAGAAAATGAAGATTTTCTAGATAGAAGTCAGTGTTTGGTTCTGCAGGCACAGCATGCTAAAGAATCAGAGAGGGCAGTGTAGAATGGGGAAGAAAATTGGCAGCATGTGACCCCCAGAAGAAGAAAGAGGAGAACCCATGTACCCCCAATGAAGATAGAGGTAAGAAACTGTTTTCAGGCTCTCTGCACAGGTATTACGGTGAAGAATGGTTTGGCAGAATCATCAGAGGGAAGGGATCAGAAGGAGACCCCATTGTCCAGAAGGCATGGGATGCATTGTCCTGGGGATGGGGGTTCCATGACCACCACCCCCAAGAGGAGGACACGGGGGGGGGGGTCAGGGACACCCTCCTAAGAGGACGGAATCATCCATCTGCCATCCAGACTAGGAAACTCGAGAAGTGTGCTGCTTGCCTGGAGCTAGAATTCAGGATGTGATGGAGTGTCTGCCAAGATTGATCAAGCCCTCGGACCACTACCCCTTCCTACTTCTCCACATGGGCACCAATGACACTTCCAAAAATGACCTTGAGCAGGTCACTGCAGACTATGTGGCTCTGGGAAGAAGGATAAAGGAGTTTGAGGTGCAAGTTGTGTTCTCATCCATCCTCCCTGTTGAAGGAAAAGACCCAGGTAGGGACCATCGAATTGTGGAAGTAAATGCGTGGTTATGCAGGTGGTGTCAGAGAGAGGGCTTTGGATTCTTCGACCATAGGATGTTGTTCCAGGAAGAAGGATTTCTAGGAAGAGATGGGATCCACCTAACAAAGAAAGGAAAGAGCATCTTTGCAGGCAGGCTTGCTAACCGAGTGAGGAGGGCTTTAAATTAGGTTCGCTGGGGGATGGTGACCTAAGCCCTGAGGTAAGTGGGATACCGGGAGGAAACACAAGCAGGAGGGTGCGAAAGGGGAGGCCTCCTGATTCATACTGACAAAGTAGGGCAATCGGTCAGCTCCCAGACTGCTGCACTGGGCAGCACAGTGTGGGGAGGAGGTGAGCAGTCCTCAGTTGTGAAAGAACCGGTTAAGGACTATTTAGAAAATCTGGACATGCACAAGTCCATGGGTCTGGATCTAATGCATCCAAAGGTGCTGAGGGAGTTGGCTGATGTGATTGCAGAGCCACTGGCTATTATCTTTGAAAACTCATTGTGATTGGGGGAGGTCCTGGACGATTGGAAAAAGGCAAATATAGTGCCCATCTTTAAAAAAGGGTAGAAGGAGAAGCTGCAGAAATACAGACTGGTCAGTCCCTCAAAAAATCATGGAGCAGGTCCTCAAGGAATCCATTTTGAAACACTTGAAGGAGAGGAAGGTAATCAGGAACAGTCAATATGGATTCACCAAGGGCAAGTCATGCCTGACTGACCTGATTGACTTCTATGATGAGATAAATGGCTCTGTGGATAAGGGGAAAGTGGTGGACGTGATATACCTTGACTTTAGCAAAGCTTTTGATACAGTCTCACACAGAATTCTTGCCAGCAAGTTAAAAAAAGTATGGATTGGATTAATGGACTGGATTAAGGTGAATAGAAAGCTGGTCCTGGGGCCGGTTTTGTTCAACATCTTCATTAATGATCTGGATGATGGGATGGATTGCACACTCAGCAAGTTCGTGGATGACACTAAACTGGAGGGAGAGGTAGATATGCTGGAGGGTAGGGATAGGGTCCAGGTCCTTCTCTCTCCAGAGTTAGAGAGAGACTGACCGCCTTCTGGCCCTGCAGCTCTTTTATAGGGCCCAGCCTGGCCCTGAATGGCTGCCTCCCAGCCTTTTCTTATTGGTTCTCAGCCCCAGCCCACTTCAAGGTCTGGCTTTTAACCCTTTCAGGGCCAGAGCAAGGTGACTGGCATGCTACATAAGTATTTGAGTAAATATACAATATTTTTCAGTGAATATGTCCAAATCAGGAATGTGTAAAACAGGAATTATTTTGTCAGTAGAAAAAGTATTTTGGCACTTAACACCCCCAATGTTTGCTCATGTGTAAACAGATACAGATAGGCGTTCTACTCATTCTGAGAGGCAACTATAAACATCTTAATAAGTGTTGGACTGTTCACTTGGCTTTTCCACATGACTCTGCCAACATGCTTTGGAAGTCCATGCAACTCCTATTAGAGCAGTGGTCACCAACTGGTGGATCGTGATCCTGGAGTCTCTGACAGTCGATCCCAGTCTCGGTCCCCCATCTTGTCCCACCACTCCCTTAGGATCACAGCCAGCTAGGGGAGTACATCCCACCTGCCCTACCACGCTCTCAGCCAAGAAGTGGTTGTTTTGCAGCAGCAGAGAGCATGCTGCAGGGACAGGACAGCTCAGACACCAGATGCGCCCACTGAACTCACAGACAGCTGAGATCACAGAATCATAGAAGATTAGGGTTGGAAGAGACCTCAGGAGGTCATCTAATCCAACCCCCTAGAGACCATGAAAGAGTTTGGAAATGCTAAAATTCAAACTAGAGCCTGGAAAAATTTCCTGCAAGAGGAAGTGTTCACCAGTTATAAATCCCTTTCAAGGGACAGTACTGTTCCTGGAGCCAAGGAAGAGAGGTCTCTCTAGCTCAAAATCTTATGCATCTCCCATTATCATTTAAATTTTGGTAAATCTCCCTTCAGCTGAGAAAAGATAATTACAGCTTCCTCTGGAGCCCATCCACCATGGGCTAAGGCTTTTCAAGACTCCAGTGATTAGACAAAGAGTCCCTGAGGAGCAATGCAAACTACAGCAGCTTCCTCGGCACCCCACCTGAAAGCCAGCATCCCTTGCCAGTCTGCTAGTTCTGCATTTTCTTGATGGCATTGTTACTAGAGGTCCAGTTTAGGCCCAAAATTCACTGGCTCTGACTCTCTGCTCACTTATACAATTAGATAGTGAGGTAATTTAATTGACTTCAATAGACATAGTCCTTATTTACACTGGTGGGAGTCAGAGCAGAGGCATTCTCACTGTGGATGAGATTTCCTGAGGTGCACAGCATGGGCTTAACTTTGTTCCCATTAAAGTCATTGGGAGTTGTACCATTGCTTTCAACTGGAGCACAGTTAGGTCAGTGCTAAAATACCACACTCATGAATGCATAAAGAATCCTTAGCTACAATACTTCCATGTTTTGCATTTTTTACAACCATTAAAATCCAGACACTTGTTTCAATTTAAACATCATACCTCTTGCATCCAAAGTCTGTTCTGTGCCCAATTCTCCTCTTACTCACACCACTATAACGGTGAGTCTACTCTGCAATCAGGTGTGATTGCACCATGTGCAGACATACTCAAGCTAGCTTTGGTCAGGCTAAATAAAAGATATCTTGAGTAACAAAAGCAGTGAAGCCAAGGCAGCACATGTGGCCTCTGCTTGAGTATGTACCCAGGGTCCTGGTGGCCGGGGCTAACCCTTGCTGCCAGGACTTCACTGCTATTGTTAATGGAGGCTTTGATCTAGCCTGACCAAAGCTAGCTGAGATATGTCTACACATGCTGCATTCACACCTCCCAATTCCAGTGTCAGCATACCCTAAATCAGGAGTATCTCCACTGAAGGCATCATATAGCTAGTGTGAGAGGAGAATCAGGTCCAGAGATTCAGAATACTACTTTTTAAATATTTCAGCTAACAATAAACATTCCCCCCCACCTCCCATCTGCCACCTCAAACAAGCTGCACACATGCACAAAATCATTATTTGGAGGATTTTAGTGCTAAGGTAACCAGATTTCGAGACAGTAAACTAGAACACATTTTCTGTGCCTTTAGTGGGAGGCTTTTGACAGTTTGTGAGGGACATCAGATTGAGAAGAGTGTTCTGGTGGGCTGGAAGAGTTCAGGCAGTGGACAGTTTGGCTTGAGGAGCTTAGTCCTAGGGACCAGAGAGATTTTGGAAGCTGGAGGTGGGGTGGAGGGATTTGGATTTAGGTGAATGGTCAGGGAATTTGGAAGCTAGAATAGGCCTGGTGCAGCATGAAGCAAAGGTACATAAAACAAAGTGAGATTTTTTTTTTTAAACGCATCTGTCTCTTACCAACAAGTCATTAAAAGGTTTGCTTTTTTTTTCTCTAGGAGTCAGCTAGTATAAATCAATGTAGTGCCATAAATTAAACGTAGCTCAATGAAGTTTGTGCTGATTCACACGAGCTGTGGGTCTGGCCCTCTTTTATTTATTTTGCTTTAAATGATAAAAAGGTACCTATTCGAGAGCCCAAAGTGTCCTGGTACTTGATTAATATTACAATGAGTCACCCCCAGCAGCATTAAAAAACAAATATTCCAGCAGGAACAAATAATTCAACCCGACCTTGCCAGTCTCTCCCCAAAAACAGCTCCTTTCCACCCCCATACTTCCTGGATTTGCATTAGCAGAATATCCTATACCTCAAAGTAGTGAAATATTACTCTCTCCTGTTAATGAATAAAGCATGTAAGACTAGATCCCACATAATACTGACAACCCACAATTCCCATTGAAATTAATACTAGTATCAAAGAGCTGGGAGAATAGTGGATTTTTTGGTCCATTGGCAATGAAAAGAAAAGAAAAGAAAAGAAAAGAAAAGAAAAAAGAATGTGTTTCAGGTCAAACCAAAAAAAAAAAAATTCAAAATTTCAGGTGAATTGGAAAAGTTGGGGAAAAAATTGTATCGAGTCAAATGAAGCATTTTGTTCAACCTAACACAAAATATTTCATTTGGAGCATTTTAAATCTTTTTTTAAAATACAACTAAAGGAAATTTTGAAATTCAAAGTTATTTCAAATAAAAAAATTGAATGTTTTGTTTTTAAAATGTCAGTACAGAACATTTTGACTTTTTTCAACTGAAACAATTCGATGAAACCAACATGAATTCACAAAATGTGTCAGTGTTGCCAAATCTGCATTTTCTGTGAAAAATATTGACTAAGAAAAATGTTGTCCAATTCTAATCTAAGGGCACTCAGTACTTTGCAGGTTTATATCCATACAACATGAACCACTGGCTAAACATGAAAGACTGGCTAAATGTTCACAGCCAGCTCTTAGCTGGTGGAGCTCTGTTGAAGTCAACAATGTTTTGCTGGGTTACTCCAGCAGAGGATCTGGCCCTTAAATTATGTTTATTTGTTGCATTTATTTATAAATGTTATCTGAATTCCAAATATTTTCCAAGCCAGGCAATAGATATAAAAGCTATATTTTTTACAATAAAATTATAAAGAAATTATTTTAAAGCCACAATAATGATGGTTGGGTTAAACAGAAGTGGTTTATTAAGTTAAGACAAAAGTAAATCTGTCAGAATAAACTGTAGAAACATTGGCCATAGGATGATAAAATGGCTTTATGGGGACTATTGTTTTACTGTAACAACTATAATTGAACCACAATTTTATCACCACATTTATTCATACATTTTGCTGAAATTCCTTAATTTGCGGTATATTTTGTGTGATTGACAAGTTAGAATATTAGGTCTTCCCACCTTGGGAAGAGGCAATACAGGTATGTCTACCCCTGGAGCTGGGATGACTCCCAACTGGAAGAGACATACCAACGCTATCGCTGATCGAGCTAATATGCTACCAATAGAGTGTAGCTGTAGCACTATTAGTGGGGGGAGGGGCTAGCTGCCCCAAGTATATGCATGGATGCTATGTACACAGGACAGCTAGCCTGTCCCGCTGCCCATGCAGCTGTGGCTACATTCTATTTTTTTTATTTTTATGTCTCCTTGAGCTCAGAATCAGACCCTCAGCTCAAAGTGTAGCCATACCCGAAGACAGAAGGGACTGACTAGGATGCAGAGGCCCAAGTAGGACAACATCAAAGGTTTCACAATGAATCTGGAGTATTGGTCTGCCCGATTTTGCTAAGCAATGGACCTGGGGTCTGTGTGTGTGTTGGAGGGAGTGGTGCAATTGGGATATACATCCCTGTGTCCTAGAGTGCAGCTGTACAGAGGTGGGATTCACCCCAAAGAAAGGTCATAAGGCAGAACCACTGCCACTCTCCCACTGGGATTTTACTGGGAAAGGAAACCCAAAAACAATGACTCTGTTGGAGCTCTGTCAGTGGAAACTACTGGAAGAGGTTCCAAGTCAAGGTATTTCCTGGTCACCCTGGCTCCATTCCTTCTTGGGCCAGCTCTACCCACTTTTAGGGCTTTGCTGACCAGCTCCTGGTCCACCAGGAAATGAAGGGTTGTAGGAAGCTTCTTCTGATGCCTCCTTGTTTTTGACAAGCTCTTTGCCACCAGCACCCAGAGCCTTGAGTACACTGGGCCCCAGTAACTAGCAATGGGGGAATCTTGAAAGATTTGCAAGTCTGATTCAGATAAGCATTGAAAACTTGATCCATCTGAATTTACTCTACAATACCCCTCCCCCCTCCAAGTATGCACATCTCCCTCTGCCATCTCTCCCCTCCACTAATACAGTTATAGATCTCCTCCGCATTTTCATTGCTGCTCCCTCTCCCACAGCACTTGAAGATCTAATGAGGACAAGACTTATACAATGCTAGCAGTTACTGCTTGCAGATGGGGTTCATACTTTTGGGGTAGTCAGGAGGGAGGTGGTGGATCTATTAGTTTTGCTCTGAGTTTCAGTTCAAACAATCCACCAACGTGCAGCTGGTTCTCTGGCTGACACCATCTGGAACCACCAAGCTTCACCTGGCTGCCATCCAAAACACCCAGGTTTGCTCAAAACTTAGCCCAGGTTCACTGAAAAGGCTTTAGTGATATTTTCAGCAAACCCAGCCCACATTTATAATAAACTTGACACCAGGTGAGTTTCTGGGGTGCGCTACAAACATTTCATGCAGCTCTAGTTGGGACCTAATTGGCCCATACAGAATTTTTGGAGTCCAGAGGAATCTACAAGAACTTAAGCTCAGAGGGCTCAAAGCCCCATGGAAAGGTTTGTATTTTGGACCTGGGCCTGCAAGACCTTCAGGGCCCATAGGGCCAAGCTTTGAATAGATTTTGGCCAAGCAAGAATAGGAAAGAATAGCTCACAGGTAAAATATCAGCCTTGGACAAATTCATTTTTAGTCATATTTGTAACCAAATTTTGAACAAAAATATGAACCCAACTATCCACCAAGTGTAGGAGCTCAATTAAAATAGCTGTATAGTGAACATGTGAAACTTAGGAAGTATGTCCTATTTAAACAAGTTTAGAATTTTTCTGGTAATATCCCAAACACACACACACAAACAGAAAATATAATGGCTGCAATCTAGCAGCAAGATCATTTTATGATAAATCCCAGTTACTGTTCTAAGAGAAAACAAAAGGTAGCCATGTAGGACAGCATATTGCTTTGTCTTTGCTACTTTTTCCATTGCAGTGCCATTTATATATGCAGCGTGGGTAGAATGCATCATAAAAAGTGACGTTTTATAACACCAGTTTGTAAATTTTACAGAAGCTTACTGCCTGTAAATCACAGTTTATTCCCTCACTGACTTTATTACTGCAAACCCAACGATGGATAAACTCTATGCCAGTTTATTTGAATTTATCTTTTTTATTCAGACTGAACTTAGTCCTTTTAATATTCCTTTTCTTCTAATGACAAAGGTATCTTGATAACCTTATTTCTGCTGCAGAATTTTGAAGGACTTTTATTTCTCTTGTAAATGCAGCTCCTATTTTTGATAGTTCCTATCTCACCCTTATTTAGCATGTATTTCTTCTGTCAGAAAATTTGCTGGTTCCTCCCCTCCCCCATTTCAATTACTTGTATTTATTTTTACTCTAAATCCTCCCCAGGCATCCAAGTCTTTCTGGTTTTAGCTGTCTCCCTTTGACTTGCCTCACTGTGATTTGACTTGCTTCACAGCCAGAGAAAGCAGACTGCTTTTTAAAGGAGCAGCTCTGAACATCAGTTTGTGAAAACCTGTCCTTTTTTTTGGTGACATCCACATTTAATTTATAGCAAAAGTACGCACTTTATTCTTCCATCTGTGCACAGAATATTTTCACATTTTAGTTAGAGTTAACTAACACTGGCTCGAGCCCCCAAGCAGAAACCTGGGAAACTATATATACCACCCTGAGTGCCCCAATGCATAATTCTTCCCCCTCGCAAGCACTCAATCAGGGGTTACAACAACGAACTTTACTGAGGAAAAGAGGGGTGCAGAGGAAGCCAGCAGAATGAATTTGGGAAAACCAGCAATTAACAAACTCAGTGATGTAAGATTCCCAACCACTAGCATGTCTTAACAGTAGTCCCAACTTCAGTCCTCCTTTGGCCATTGAGAGTAGCCAGTGTGTTCTGGCCACTTCCCAGCTCCACACTCACAGCTAGCTGGCCTATGTTGAAGAAATCCAAGGATTCTAGCTGGCTGGTGCTACTTGGGCTACTCCAGGGGCTATGCTACCTAACCCAGCTGATGTGATATCAGATTTAATTGCTGAGTAGGGAGGCTCACACAAGTCCCTTAGGTAAGCTGCTGCTCCCTCTGCATTTTCAGCCCAAGCTGCCTAGAACTGCCACTGCACTGCACTGTCTATCCCTTCAAAGGTGCAACCACCACTCTGAGCCTTCAGTGGCCTCGGAAAAGCTGCTGCACCACTCTGCACTGTCTACCACGTTGGAGCTCCTGCCACCACTGCATCTGTTGCCACCGAACTGCCACTACTGCCTTGAGCTGTCCCTGCTCTACACTGTCCACTGTTCAGCACCCTAAGCTCAGCTCTAAGGGAGGGATCCGTGACATCTAGGCCCCTTGATAGAGACTTCACCACCCAACAGGCAGGAGCTTGTCCTCTCTTCTTCTCTCTCTCTCTCCCCCCACTTGTAGGTCTGGCCACACTCCCTTACTCAACTGCGCCTGACAGCAGTCTTGGTCAGGGTGACCCCAGGTAAATTCAGTGGCAATGTCTAATCCTTGTATTTCCCAACAAGGCCAACTGCATTTTATTGCCCCCAACTCAAAATTTAACTAAATTTTAACCAAAATGCCCCAAACCATCACAAAATGGAAATGCAAATTAGGCTTGACCTATTCAATCAACTCACTTTTTGCTCACCAGCAGATGCCAGCAGACAGCTCCCTCACCAATGAAGCCCCTGACCATCTGCAATTAAGCAGTTCTGGGCCACTCCTCTCCCATTTCACCAATAGGTGACAGTAGTGAGCTCTCTTCTCTCTCTTATGGCTTGTCTACATTACCCACTGGATCTAAGGGCAGCGATCAATCCAGCGGGGGTCGATTTATCGAGTCTAGTCTAGACACGATAAAACAACCACCCAGCACTCTCCTGTCAACTCCGGTACTCAACCAGGGCGAGAGGCATGGGCAGAGTCAACGGGAGAGCATCAGCTGTCGACTTAACGCAGTGAAGACACCACGGTAAGTAGATTTAAGTACGTTATTCACGTAGCTGAAGTTGCGTAACTTAGATAGATACCTCCTCCTACTGTAGACCAGGCCTAAGGCATCAGGCCATGGAGCTTTCATTTAGCTCTCACAAGCAGGATTGTTGGAGGTTTATGAATGGGAAGTTTACTCACTTTTACTAAGGAGTTCTCTGCAGACTTACCATAACCACCCAGTAAAGTCAGATCCCTCCCTAGTCTGCACTGGTCTTTACACTCCATGTATGGTCCTGTCTACATTTGGTTTCCCAACCATGTTTGAAAAATATGATTTGTGTTTAAAACACTGGTTTGTTTGGGCCAATATCAACAAGACCAAACTGTTTTATAATGGTTTTGAAAAATCATCTTTGAACCCGCTGTCTGCAAAGATGATCTTTGATACCAATCTGAAAACAGTTTGACCTTATTTACTTTGGCAAGCCAAACCATGCTGGAAGCCAGCTTAACTGGAGTTGAGTTTAAAACCATTCTCCTTTGGAGCCAGAATCTCAGCTGGTGTCAGTCGGCATAGTTCCATTGAAATCAATATGAAATCAATGGAGCTACATCAATTTAGACCAGTTGAGAATCTTCCCCTTAGTTTTCAGACATGGTTCAAGACTCTGTGTCTGATTCTGAACACATTTAAACCAGTTTTTCTCTGGTGGTGTAATACTCCATTGACATCGGTGGATGTAGTCCTGATTTACATTTGTGAGAGTTAGGTCAGAAACAAACCAGTGTACAGAGAGCCCTTGAGAATCCCAAGCAGCAGTCACTGATCTCCTGGCCAGGACCTCATGTGGAGCCTCATTCCTTCCATTCCATAGCCCAAGGAGTTGCTGTTGGGAAATATGAGAAACTTCCACTTTTTGGACTGAACAGGTTCCCTTTACAACCCTACTAGCTGGTGGGGCTTGATCATCCTCACACTTACATCACTGTGAATGGAAAATAACTCAGCTGAAGAAACTGCAGGTGCAAAACTGAGAGCAGTTTCTGACCCTTTGTATCTTGCACCATAGCAGTACAGATCATCAGCACTAGGGCCAGCTCTAACAGTTATTTTGTATGATGTTCAGGAAACACATTCATTTTAGGATAAAATTTTCAAGAGTGCCTTAAGTTCCACTGATTTTTTCCCAAGACTATTTTTCCCCCAAAGTTTAATTAGGATTTTTATAATGGCATTAAATTTTGTAATTGCTAATTACACATTGTAATTATCTAATTACACATTGTAAATATGTCATTACATGGATTTTCACCAAATTCATAATTATATTTAATTACACTAATTGCACCAATCTAAACTAATCAACTACAAAAATACAAGGAAATGTCATATGAATTAAAGCTACAGGAGAAAAAAATTGTGAGGCTGATTCAACATTCCCGATGGACCCAAATCTCTCAGTGAAGTCAAAAGGAATTCTGGGTGCACAAGAAATGCGGGACTGGGCTTCAAGCTGGTGAGAAATAACTCACAAAACCAAATATACCAGATGGGTTTCACTGGGAACTGCAGGCATTTAGCACTTCAAAGAATCCTGCCCTAAACATCTGTTTGTTACCTTGACACAGTGAGGCATCACTTTAACTTTAGCCTATCGGACATCATCCTGAGAGGTGCGGAGTGACTTCGGGGGTGGATGGTGTTCAGCATCTCCTGGGAGCATGCTGTTAGTACTGTTCAGGGCCGGCTCTAGGTTTTTTGCTGCCCCAAGCAAAAAAAATTTTGGCTGCCCCCCGTCCCAGCCCTGGGCTCCTCGCCGCACCCCCCTGCCACCCAAACCCTGGGCTCTCCCCCACCACCCGCACCCCCCTGCCGTCCCAGCCCTGGGCTCCCCCTACCCCCCCACCATTGCCCCCCACACACCTCCTGCTGCCCCAGCCCTGGGCTCTCCCCACCCCCCCCCCACCT
>NW_020706623.1:14659-16068 GCF_002925995.2 Terrapene triunguis
CCCCCCCCCCCCCCCTGCACCCTCCTTCCGCCGCAGCCCTGGGTCACTGGTAACTCGCTCCCAGGGCAGGTCATTCAGCAGGAATTTTAGATGTGCACAGAACACAGACAGGATTGGTTCCCATATGGTTACAGAACTGCAGTAAAGTGAAACAATTTTCAGCTTGTGTGATTGGAGGATATCTGGATGCATATTATAAGATTGTCCTCCATAAATGAGGAAAAGTTGAGGTGCCTTTATTATTCTTTTGTTCCACTCTTTCTTTCTATGGGGAATTTGCCAATGCAAACTGTCTTCCTTTTAAACAAACAAACAAACAAACAAACAAACAAACAAAAAGGCAATGGCTGTTGAAAATAGCAATTCCAGTCCTAATAACCACTGGGAAGCATTTTTTGCTCAATTTTATCCTACTTTTTCTACAGCAAGTTACAGTGGATCAGTATATTTGATTTGGGAGAAATGAAGTAACAGCTGCCCAAACTGAGCTTGAGCACTCCTGAATTTTGAGGTGTTCAAATCTGGAAGGCACGTGCTGGGGAGGGGGCTGTGGCTCCGCAGGGGAGCATGGCAGCATGTATGCAGCAGCGTGTCTGGCGCTGCGCGAAGCCAGACACGCTGGTCTGAGTGGCACGGTAAGGGGTCTGGGGGGTTGGAGAAGGGGTAGGGGGTTGCAGGGGGGCAGTCAAGGGACAGGGAGGTTGGATGGGGCGGAGGTTTGGGGGGGAAGTCGGCCAGGGAGAAGGGGGGGTAGATGGGTCAGGGGTTCGGGGGGGGCACTCAGGGGACAGGCAGCAGTTGGATTGGCATGGGAGTCCCAGGGGTTTGTCAGGGGACAGGTGGGGGGGTCTCAGGAGGGGGCAGTTGGGGACAAGGAGAGGGGAGGCTTAGATAGGGGGTGGGGTCCCAGAAGGGGGCAATCAGGGGACAAGGACCAGTGGGGCTTAGATAGGGGGTGGTCCTGGGGGGCAGTTGGGGCAGGGGTCCCAGGAGGGGGTGATCAGGGGACAGGGAGCAGGGGGGTTGGATGGGTTGGGGTTTCTGTGTGGGGGGCAGTCGGAGGGAGTGGATGGTGGCAGGGTGGGGCCATAACATTCTATTTTTTGAATGTTAAAATATGGTATCCCTACCTTCCCAGTGCAGCTCACCATTCAAAGCAGGCTGTAGCATGAGGTCTCAGCTTCCTCACTCCCTCCCCCTCTTTCCTGTTGGTAGTGGCCAAGGGCATGCTGGGAAATGTAGTACTTTCCCTGCTCCAGGGCTGGCTCTATAGGCAGGGAGCTAACCAAGGAACTACAGCTCCCAGGGCCCCCTGTTGGTTCTCAGCTCCCATGCTAGATCCCTGCCGCCCCTGCAAATGGGCTGCCCCAAGCACGTGCTTGCTTTGCTGGTGCCTAGAGCCGCCCCTG